>NC_069507.1:139482535-139692535 GCF_027579735.1 Bombina bombina | reverse complement strand
ATATTTATCGGTAGAAGAGATTCTTCCCGAGACCAAAGACCCTGAGCTTTCAGGGATCCCCAGACCGCGCCCCAGCCCATCAGACTGGCGTCGGTCGTGACAATGACCCACTCTGGTCTGCGGAAGGTCATCCCTTGTGACAGGTTGTCCAGGGACAGCCACCAACGGAGTGAGTCTCTTGTCTCCGACGATACAAGTAAATCAGAGGACCAGTCTGTATAGTCCCCATTCCACTGACTGAGCATGCACAGTTGTAATGGTCTTAGATGAATGCGCGCAAAAGGAACTATGTCCATTGCCGCTACCATCAAACCTATCACTTCCATGCACTGCGCTATGGAAGGAAGAGGAACGGAATGAAGTATCCGACAAGAGTCTAGAAGTTTTGTTTTTCTGGCCTCTGTCAGAAAAATCCTCATTTCTAAGGAGTCTATTATTGTTCCCAAGAAGGGAACCCTTGTTGACGGAGATAGAGAACTCTTTTCCCCGTTCACTTTCCATCCGTGAGATCTTAGAAAGGCCAGGACGATGTCCGTGTGAGCCTTTGCTTGAGGAAGGGACGACGCTTGAATCAGAATGTCGTCCAAGTAAGGTACTACAGCAATGCCCCTTGGTCTTAGCACCGCTAGAAGGGACCCTAGTACCTTTGTGAAAATCCTTGGAGCAGTGGCTAATCCGAAAGGAAGCGCCACGAACTGGTAATGCTTGTCCAGGAATGCGAACCTTAGGAACCGATGATGTTCCTTGTGGATAGGAATATGTAGATACGCATCCTTTAAATCCACCGTGGTCATGAATTGACCTTCCTGGATGGAAGGAAGAATTGTTCGAATGGTTTCCATTTTGAACGATGGAACCTTGAGAAAACATAATTTATGTAAGAACTTACCTGATAAATTCATTTCTTTCATATTAACAAGAGTCCATGAGCTAGTGACGTATGGGATATACATTCCTACCAGGAGGGGCAAAGTTTCCCAAACCTTAAAATGCCTATAAATACACCCCTCACCACACCCACAAATCAGTTTAACGAATAGCCAAGAAGTGGGGTGATAAGAAAAAAAGTGCGAAGCATATAAAATAAGGAATTGGAATAATTGTGCTTTATACAAAAAAATCATAACCACCACAAAAAAGGGTGGGCCTCATGGACTCTTGTTAATATGAAAGAAATGAATTTATCAGGTAAGTTCTTACATAAATTATGTTTTCTTTCATGTAATTAACAAGAGTCCATGAGCTAGTGACGTATGGGATAATGACTACCCAAGATGTGGATCTTTCCACACAAGAGTCACTAGAGAGGGAGGGATAAAATAAAGACAGCCAATTCCTGCTGAAAATAATCCACACCCAAAATAAAGTTTAACAAAAAACATAAGCAGAAGATTCAAACTGAAACCGCTGCCTGAAGAACTTTTCTACCAAAAACTGCTTCAGAAGAAGAAAATACATCAAAATGGTAGAATTTAGTAAAAGTATGCAAAGAGGACCAAGTTGCTGCTTTGCAGATCTGGTCAACCGAAGCTTCATTCCTAAACGCCCAGGAAGTAGAAACTGACCTAGTAGAATGAGCTGTAATTCTTTGAGGCGGAATTTTACCCGACTCAACATAGGCAAGATGAATTAAAGATTTCAACCAAGATGCCAAAGAAATGGCAGAAGCTTTCTGGCCTTTCCTAGAACCGGAAAAGATAACAAATAGACTAGAAGTCTTACGGAAAGATTTCGTAGCTTCAACATAATATTTCAAAGCTCTAACAACATCCAAAGAATGCAATGATTTCTCCTTAGAATTCTTAGGATTAGGACATAATGAAGGAACCACAATTTCTCTACTAATGTTGTTGGAATTCACAACTTTAGGTAAAAATTCAAAAGAAGTTCGCAACACCGCCTTATCCTGATGAAAAATCAGAAAAGGAGACTCACACGAAAGAGCAGATAATTCAGAAACTCTTCTAGCAGAAGAGATGGCCAAAAGGAACAAAACTTTCCAAGAAAGTAATTTAATGTCCAATGAATGCATAGGTTCAAACGGAGGAGCTTGAAGAGCTCCCAAAACCAAATTCAAACTCCATGGAGGAGAAATTGACTTAATGACAGGTTTTATACGAACCAAAGCTTGTACAAAACAATGAATATCAGGAAGAATAGCAATCTTTCTGTGAAAAAAAAACAGAAAGAGCGGAGATTTGTCCTTTCAAAGAACTCGCGGACAAACCCTTATCTAAACCATCCTGAAGAAACTGTAAAATTCTCGGTATTCTAAAAGAATGCCAAGAAAAATGATGAGAAAGACACCAAGAAATATAAGTCTTCCAGACTCTATAATATATCTCTCGAGATACAGATTTACGAGCCTGTAACATAGTATTAATCACGGAGTCAGAGAAACCTCTATGACCAAGAATCAAGCGTTCAATCTCCATACCTTTAAATTTAAGGATTTCAGATCCGGATGGAAAAAAGGACCTTGAGACAGAAGGTCTGGTCTTAACGGAAGAGTCCATGGTTGGCAAGATGCCATCCGGACAAGATCCGCATACCAAAACCTGTGAGGCCATGCCGGAGCTATTAGCAGAACAAACGAGCATTCCCTCAGAATCTTGGAGATTACTCTTGGAAGAAGAACTAGAGGCGGAAAGATATAGGCAGGATGATACTTCCAAGGAAGTGATAATGCATCCACTGCCTCCGCCTGAGGATCCCGGGATCTGGACAGATACCTGGGAAGTTTCTTGTTTACATGAGAGGCCATCAGATCTATCTCTGGGAGCCCCCACATTTGAACAATCTGAAGAAATACCTCTGGGTGAAGAGACCATTCGCCCGGATGCAACGTTTGGCGACTGAGATAATCCGCTTCCCAATTGTCTACACCTGGGATATGAACCGCAGAGATTAGACAGGAGCTGGATTCCGCCCAAACCAAAATTCGAGATACTTCTTTCATAGCCAGAGGACTGTGAGTCCCTCCTTGATGATTGATGTATGCCACAGTTGTGACATTGTCTGTCTGAAAACAAATGAACGATTCTCTCTTCAGAAGAGGCCAAAACTGAAGAGCTCTGAAAACTGCACGGAGTTCCAAGATATTGATCGGTAATCTCACCTCCTGAGATTCCCAAACTCCTTGTGCCGTCAGAGATCCCCACACAGCTCCCCAACCTGTGAGACTTGCATCTGTTGAAATTACAGTCCAGGTCGGAAGAACAAAAGAAGCCCCCTGAATTAAACGATGGTGATCTGTCCACCACGTTAGAGAGTGCCGAACAAACGGTTTTAAAGATATTAATTGATATATCTTTGTGTAATCCCTGCACCATTGGTTCAGCATACAGAGCTGAAGAGGTCGCATGTGAAAACGAGCAAAGGGGATCGCGTCCGATGCAGCAGTCATAAGACCTAGAATTTCCATGCATAAGGCTACCGAAGGGAATGATTGAGACTGAAGGTTTCGACAGGCTGTAATCAATTTTAGACGTCTCTTGTCTGTTAAAGACAAAGTCATGGACACTGAATCTATCTGGAAACCCAGAAAGGTTACCCTTGTTTGAGGAATCAAAGAACTTTTTGGTAAATTGATCCTCCAACCATGATCTTGAAGAAACAACACAAGTCGATTCGTATGAGACTCTGCTAAATGTAAAGACGGAGCAAGTACCAAGATATCGTCCAAAAAAGGAAATACCACAATACCCTGTTCTCTGATTACAGACAGAAGGGCACCGAGAATCTTTGTGAAAATTCTTGGAGCTGTAGCAAGGCCAAACGGTAGAGCCACAAATTGGTAATGCTTGTCTAGAAAAGAGAATCTCAGGAACTGATAATGATCTGGATGAATCGGAATATGCAGATATGCATCCTGTAAATCTATTGTGGACATATAATTCCCTTGCTGAACAAAAAGGCAATATAGTCCTTACAGTTACCATCTTGAACGTTGGTATCCTTACATAACGATTCAATAATTTTAGATCCAGAACTGGTCTGAAGGAATTCTCCTTCTTTGGTACAATGAAGAGATTTGAATAAAACCCCATCCCCTGTTCCGGAACTGGAACTGGCATAATTACTCCAGCCAACTCTAGATCTGAAACACAATTCAGAAATGCTTGAGCTTTCACTGGATTTACTGGGACATGGGAAAGAAAAAATCTCTTTGCAGGAGGTCTCATCTTGAAACCAATTCTGTACCCTTCTGAAACAATGTTCTGAATCCAAAGATTGTGAACAGAACTGATCCAAATTTCTTTGAAAAAACGTAACCTGCCCCCTACCAGCTGAACTGGAATGAGGGCCGTACCTTCATGTGAACTTAGAAGCAGGCTTTGCCTTTCTAGCAGGCTTGGATTTATTCCAGACTGGAGATGGTTTCCAAACTGAAACTGCTCCTGAGGACGAAGGATCAGGCTTTTGTTCTTTGTTGAAACGAAAGGAACGAAAACGATTGTTAGCCCTGTTTTTACCTTTAGACTTTTTATCCTGTGGTAAAAAAGTTCCTTTCCCACCAGTAACAGTTGAAATAATAGAATCCAACTGAGAACCAAATAATTTGTTTCCCTGGAAAGAAATGGAAAGTAGAGTTGATTTAGAAGCCATATCAGCATTCCAAGTCTTAAGCCATAAAGCTCTTCTGGCTAAGATAGCCAGAGACATAAATCTAACATCAACTCTAATAATATCAAAAATGGCATCACAGATGAAATTATTAGCATGCTGGAGAAGAATAATAATATCATGAGAATCACGATTTGTTACTTGTTGCGCTAGAGTTTCCAACCAAAAAGTTGAAGCTGCAGCAACATCAGCCAATGATATAGCAGGTCTAAGAAGATTACCTGAACACAGATAAGCTTTTCTTAGAAAAGATTCAATTTTTCTATCTAAAGGATCCTTAAACGAGGTACCATCTGATGTAGGAATGGTAGTACGTTTAGCAAGGGTAGAAATAGCCCCATCAACTTTAGGGATTTTGTCCCAAAATTCTAATCTGTCAGGCGGAACAGGATATAATTGCTTAAAACGTTTAGAAGGAGTAAATGAATTACCCAATCTATCCCATTCCTTAGCAATTACTGCAGAAATAGCATTAGGAACAGGAAAGACTTCTGGAATAACCGCAGGAGCTTTAAAAACCTTATCCAAACGTATAGAATTAGTATCAAGAGGACTAGAATCCTCTATTTCTAAAGCAATTAGTACTTCTTTAAGTAAAGAGCGAATAAATTCCATCTTAAATAAATATGAAGATTTATCAGCATCAATCTCTGAGACAGAATCCTCTGAACCAGAAGAGTCCAAAGAATCAGAATGATGGTGTTCATTTAAAAATTCATCTGTAGAGAGAGAAGATTTAAAAGACTTTTTACGTTTACTAGAAGGAGGAATAACAGACAAAGCCTTCTTTATGGATTCAGAAACAAAATCTCTTATGTTATCAGGAACATTCTGCACCTTAGATGTTGAGGGAACTGCAACAGGCAATGGTACATCACTAAAGGAAATATTATCTGCATTAACAAGTTTGTCATGACATTTAATACAAACAACAGCTGGAGGAATAGCTACCAAAAGTTTACAGCAGATACACTTAGCTTTGGTAGATCCAGCAGGCAGAGGTTTTCCTGTAGTATCTTCTGGCTCAGATGCAACGTGAGACATCTTGCAATATGTAAGAGAAAAAACAACATATAAAGCAAAATAGATCAAATTCCTTATAAGACAGTTTCAGGAATGGGAAAAAAATGCCAAACATCAAGCTTCTAGCAACCAGAAGCAAATGAAAAATGAGACTGAAATAATGTGGAGACAAAAGAGACGCCCATATTTTTTGGCGCCAAATAAGACGCCCACATTATTTGGCGCCTAAATGCTTTTGGCGCCAAAAATGACGCCACATCCGGAACGCCGACATTTTTGGCGCAAAATAACGTCAAAAAAATGACGCAACTTCCGGCGACACGTATGACGCCGGAAACGGAAATGAATTTTTGCGCCAAAAAAGTCCGCGCCAAGAATGACGCAATAAAATGAAGCATTTTCAGCCCCCGCGAGCCTAACAGCCCACAGGGAAAAAAGTCAAATTTTTGAGGTAAGAAAAATATGATAATTAAAGCATAATCCCAAATATGAAACTGACTGTCTGGAAATAAGGAAAGTTGAACATTCTGAGTCAAGGCAAATAAATGTTTGAATACATATATTTAGAACTTTATAAATAAAGTGCCCAACCATAGCTTAGAGTGTCACAGAAAATAAGACTTACTTACCCCAGGACACTCATCTACATGTTTGTAGAAAGCCAAACCAGTACTGAAACGAGAATCAGTAGAGGAAATGGTAAATATAAGAGTATATCGTCGATCTGAAAAGGGAGGTAAGAGATGAATCTCTACGACCGATAACAGAGAACCTTATGAAATAGACCCCGTAGAAGGAGATCACTGCATTCAATAGGCAATACTCTCCTCACATCCCTCTGACATTCACTGCACGCTGAGAGGAAAACCGGGCTCCAACTTGCTGCGGAGCGCATATCAACGTAGAATCTAGCACAAACTTACTTCACCACCTCCCTTGGAGGCAAAGTTTGTAAAACTGATTTGTGGGTGTGGTGAGGGGTGTATTTATAGGCATTTTAAGGTTTGGGAAACTTTGCCCCTCCTGGTAGGAATGTATATCCCATACGTCACTAGCTCATGGACTCTTGTTAATTACATGAAAGAAACTTGTTTAAGATCTTGAGATCTAAGATTGGTCTGAACGTTCCCTCTTTTTTGGGAACTATGAACAGATTGGAGTAGAACCCCATCCCTTGTTCTCCTAATGGAACAGGATGAATCACTCCCATTTTTAACAGGTCTTCTACACAATGTAAGAATGCCTGTCTTTTTATGTGGTCTGAAGATAACTGAGACCTGTGGAACCTCCCCCTTGGGGGAAGCCCCTTGAATTCCAGAAGATAACCTTGGGAGACTATTTCTAGTGCCCAAGGATCCAGAACATCTCTTGCCCAAGCCTGAGCGAAGAGAGAGAGTCTGCCCCCCACCAGATCCGGTCCCGGATCGGGGGCCAACATTTCATGCTGTCTTGGTAGCAGTGGCAGGTTTCTTGGCCTGCTTTCCCTTGTTCCAGCCTTGCATTGGTCTCCAAGCTTGCTTGGCTTGAGAAGTATTACCCTCTTGCTTAGAGGACGTAGCACTTTGGGCTGGTCCGTTTCTACGAAAGGGACGAAAATTAGGTTTATTTTTGGCCTTGAAAGGCCGATCCTGAGGAAGGGCGTGGCCCTTACCCCCAGTGATATCAGAGATAATCTCTTTCAAGTCAGGGCCAAACAGCGTTTTCCCCTTGAAAGGAATGTTAAGTAGCTTGTTCTTGGAAGACGCATCAGCCGACCAAGATTTCAACCAAAGCGCTCTGCGCGCCACAATAGCAAACCCAGAATTCTTAGCCGCTAACCTAGCCAATTGCAAAGTGGCGTCTAGGGTGAAAGAATTAGCCAATTTGAGAGCATTGATTCTGTCCATAATCTCCTCATAAGGAGGAGAATCACTGTCGACCGCCTTTATCAGCTCATCGAACCAGAAACATGCGGCTGTAGCGACAGGGACAATGCATGAAATTGGTTGTAGAAGGTAACCCTGCTGAACAAACATCTTTTTAAGCAAACCTTCTAATTTTTTATCCATAGGATCTTTGAAAGCACAACTATCCTCTATGGGTATAGTGGTGCGTTTGTTTAAAGTGGAAACCGCTCCCTCGACCTTGGGGACTGTCTGCCATAAGTCCTTTCTGGGGTCGACCATAGGAAACAATTTTTTAAATATGGGGGGAGGGACGAAAGGAATACCAGGCCTTTCCCATTCTTTATTAACAATGTCCGCCACCCGCTTGGGTATAGGAAAAGCTTCTGGGAGCCCCGGCACCTCTAGGAACTTGTCCATTTTACATAGTTTCTCTGGGATGACCAACTTGTCACAATCATCCAGAGTGGATAATACCTCCTTAAGCAGAATGCGGAGATGTTCCAACTTAAATTTAAATGCAATCACATCAGGTTCAGCTTGTTGAGAAATGTTCCCTGAATCAGTAATTTCTCCCTCAGACAAAACCTCCCTGGCCCCATCAGACTGAGTTAGGGGCCCTTCAGAAATATTAATATCAGCGTCGTCATGCTCTTCAGTATCTAAAACAGAGCAGTCGCGCTTACGCTGATAAGTGTTCATTTTGGCTAAAATGTTTTTGACAGAATTATCCATTACAGCCGTTAATTGTTGCATAGTAAGGAGTATTGGCGCGCTAGATGTACTAGGGGCCTCCTGAGTGGGCAAGACTCGTGTAGACGAAGGAGGGAATGATGCAGTACCATGCTTACTCCCCTCACTTGAGGAATCATCTTGGGCATCATTGTCATTGTCACATAAATCGCATTTATTTAAATGAATAGGAATTCTGGCTTCCCCACATTCAGAACACAGTCTATCTGGTAGTTCAGACATGTTAAACAGGCATAAACTTGATAACAAGTACAAAAAACGTTTTAAAATTAAACCGTTACTGTCACTTTAAATTTTAAACTGAACACACTTTATTACTGCAAATGCGAAAAAACATGAAGGAATTGTTCAAAATTTACCAAATTTTCACCACAGTGTCTTAAAGCCTTAAAAGTATTGCACACCAAATTTGGAAGCTTTAACCCTTAAAATAACGGAACCGGAGCCGTTTTGAACTTTAACCCCTTTACAGTCCCTGGTATCTGCTTTGCTGAGACCCAACCAAGCCCCAAGGGGAATACGATACCAAATGACGCCTTCAGAAAGTCTTTTCTAAGTATCAGAGCTCCTCTCACATGCGACTGCATGCCATGCCTCTCAAAAACAAGTGCGCAACACCGGCGCGAAAATGAGGCTCTGCCTATGCTTTGGGAAAGCCCCTAAAGAATAAGGTGTCTAAAACAGTGCCTGCCGATATTATTATATCAAAATACCCAGATAAAATGATTCCTCAAGGCTAAATATGTGTTAATAATCAATCGATTTAGCCCAAAAAAAGTCTACAGTCTTAATAAGCCCTTTTTGAAGCCCTTATTTACAATCGTAATAAACATGGCTTACCGGATCCCAGAGGGAAAATGACAGCTTCCAGCATTACATCGTCTTGTTAGAATGTGTCATACCTCAAGCAGCAAGAGACTGCTCACTGTTCCCCCAACTGAAGTTAATTGCTCTCAACAGTCCTGTGTGGAACAGCCATGGATTTTAGTGACGGTTGCTAAAATCATTTTCCTCATACAAACAGAAATCTTCATCTCTTTTCTGTTTCTGAGTAAATAGTACATACCAGCACTATTTCAAAATAACAAACTCTTGATTGAATAATAAAAACTACAGTTAAACACTAAAAAACTCTAAGCCATCTCCGTGGAGATGTTGCCTGTACAACGGCAAAGAGAATGACTGGGGTAGGCGGAGCCTAGGAGGGATCATGTGACCAGCTTTGCTGGGCTCTTTGCCATTTCCTGTTGGGGAAGAGAATATCCCACAAGTAAGGATGACGCCGTGGACCGGACACACCTATGTTGGAGAAAACACAACTATCTTCTATGGGTATAGTGGTGCGTTTGTTTAAAGTGGAAACCGCTCCCTCGACCTTGGGGACTGTCTGCCATAAGTCCTTTCTGGGGTCGACCATAGGAAACAATTTTTTAAATATGGGGGGAGGGACGAAAGGTATACCGGGCCTTTCCCATTCTTTATTTACAATGTCCGCCACCCGCTCGGGTATAGGAAAAGCTTCTGGGAGCCCCGGGACCTCTAGGAACTTGTCCATTTTACATAGTTTCTCTGGGATGACCAAATTGTCACAATCATCCAGAGTGGATAATACCTCCTTAAGCAGAGCGCGGAGATGTTCCAACTTAAATTTAAATGTAATCACATCAGGTTCAGCTTGTTGAGAAATTTTCCCTGAATCCGAAATTTCTCCCTCAGACAAAACCTCCCTGGCCCCATCAGGCTGGTGTAGGGGCCTATCAGAACCATTATCATCAGCGTCGTCATGCTCTTCAGTATCTAAAACAGAGCAGTCGCGCTTACGCTGATAAGTGGGCATTTTGGCTAAAATGTTTTTGATAGAATTATCCATTACAGCCGTTAATTGTTGCATAGTAAGGAGTATTGGCGCGCTAGATGTACTAGGGGCCTCCTGAGTGGGCAAGACTCGTGTAGACGAAGGAGGGAATGATGCAGTACCATGCTTACTCCCCTCACTTGAGGAATCATCTTGGGCATCATTGTCATTGTCACATAAATCACATTTATTTAAATGAGAAGGAACTCTGGCTACCCCACATTCAGAACACAGTCTATCTGGTAGTTCAGACATGTTAAACAGGCATAAACTTGATAACAAAGTACAAAAAACGTTTTAAAATAAAACCGTTACTGTCACTTTAAATTTTAAACTGAACACACTTTATTACTGCAATTGCGAAAAAATATGAAGGAATTGTTCAAAATTCACCAAAATTTCACCACAGTGTCTTAAAGCCTTAAAAGTATTGCACACCAAATTTGGAAGCTTTAACCCTTAAAATAACGGAACCGGAGCCGTTTTTAACTTTAGCCCCTTTACAGTCCCTGGTATCTGCTTTGCTGAGACCCAACCAAGCCCAAAGGGGAATACGATACCAAATGACGCCTTCAGAAAGTCTTTTCTATGTATCAGAGCTCCTCACACATGCGACTGCATGTCATGCCTCTCAAAAACAAGTGCGCAACACCGGCGCGAAAATGAGGCTCTGCCTATGATTTGGGAAAGCCCCTAAAGAATAAGGTGTCTAAAACAGTGCCTGCCGATATAATCTTATCAAAATACCCAGATTAAATGATTCCTCAAGGCTAAATATGTGTAATATATGAATCGATTTAGCCCAGAAAAAGTCTACAGTCTTAATAAGCCCTTATGAAGCCCTTATTTACTATCTTAATAAACATGGCTTACCGGATCCCATAGGGAAAATGACAGCTTCCAGCATTACATCGTCTTGTTAGAATGTGTCATACCTCAAGCAGCAAGAGACTGCTCACTGTTCCCCCAACTGAAGTTAATTCCTCTCAACAGTCCTGTGTGGAACAGCCATGGATTTTAGTAACGGTTGCTAAAATCATTTTCCTCATACAAACAGAAATCTTCATCTCTTTTCTGTTTCAGAGTAAATAGTACATACCAGCACTATTTTAAAATAACAAACTCTTGATTGAATAATAAAAACTACAGTTAAACACTAAAAAACTCTAAGCCATCTCCGTGGAGATGTTGCCTGTACAACGGCAAAGAGAATGACTGGGGTAGGCGGAGCCTAGGAGGGATCATGTGACCAGCTTTGCTGGGCTCTTTGCCATTTCCTGTTGGGGAAGAGAATATCCCACAAGTAAGGATGACGCCGTGGACCGGACACACCTATGTTGGAGAAATGTCAGGTTTCTGTAATGTAAAAAAATAGACCAAGAAATAATTTTACAACTTTTATCCACCTTTAATGTGACCTATAAACTGTACAACTCAATTGAAAAACAAACTGAAATCTTTTAGGTGGATGGAAGTAAAAATAAAAAAATATGGTTGCATAAACTAATACTTTGTTAAAGCACCTTTTGATTTTATTACAGCACTCAGTCTTTATGGGTATGAGCCTATCAACATGGCACATCTTGACTTGGCAAGATTTGCCCACTCTTTGCAAAAACACTCCAAATCTGTCAGATTGCGAGGTCATCTCCTGTGCACAGCCCTCTTCCGATCACCCCACAGATTTTTGATCAGATTCAAGTCTGTGCTCTGGCTTGGCCATTCCAAAAGTTTAATCTTCTTCTGTTAAATCCATTCCTTTGTTGATTTGGATGTATGCTTTGGGTCGTTGTCATGCTGATAGATGAAGTTCCTCTTCATGTTCAGCTTTATAGCAGAAGCCTGAAGGTTTTGTGCCAATATTGACTGGTATTTGGAACTGTTCATAATTCCCTCTACGTTGACTAAGGCCCCAGTTCCAGCTGAATAAAAACAGCCCCAAAGCATGATACTGCCACCACCATGCTTCACTGTGGGTATGGTGTTCTTTTGGTGATGTGCAGTGTTTTTGAGCCAAACATATCCTTTGGAATTATGGCCAATAAGTTCAACCTTTGTTTCATCAGACCATAACACCTTTTCCCACATGCTATATCACACACACATTGTTTTGGTGGAGGTACATCATCCAACAACTACACCTCAGTAGGGAGATAGTTTAAGAGCTGGATAATGATTGGAAGTGTAGAACATATCCTGGCTGTCTGACTGGTAACGCCTCCTAACAGTGCTGAATATCGGCATGAGCAGGCAATTGCTTTGGCAATGCCTGCAAGCATGGAAGTTGCTGTGACTTGTTCACACAAAACATTTCGTTAGGATATGCAAGTGCATTTAAAAAAAAACAAACAAAAAAAAACACACCACTACCCACCAAAAAGTTGTGGTTTTGAAATGGTGCATTTGACATTCTTAGAACTTGAACTAATCTGACATAGCCCTTTGTTGCATCAGACTGGAACGTTTTTGAGAAACTTAAAAGCTTTACACTATGATTGTGGAACAATTCTGTTTAATATATCTTCAGTTTTTATATATATATATTGATATGAAGGATAGCATAGATCCTAATTTTTTAACTGCTTACACATTACCGGACCTGTATTTAAGGTTGGATCTGTTAAAGGCAGGGTGTTGCTAGCCCTGCATTCATATCCATCACTGCTTAAAGCAATTATAAGCTTGATTCTCAAGTTTTTATTTCTTCCCACACAAGGTGTTTAGTTAATGTAACAGCTTTAAAGTTGTGATATTTTTAACATTTCAATTTACAGGTTCTTGGAGTAGGCGTTTCTATGAAGCACTAAACTATAATGATATCAATCATGTATGGTCTATTAGATAATAAAGAATTGGAATGATTTGATAGAAAACAAGTGCTGAATCCCTTTTCTGTTTGATGCATAAGTATCATCACTCATTGTTAACTACATTTTGGTTTAAGTTATATAATTTGTTAAAAGATCTGCACCACAAGAATAGCTAAGAATGTTTGGTTAATACAAAAAATAAGTTTGTATTAAACCTTGGTTTTTCCCTTTATTTTTATGTGAAGGATTAATTGGGGAACAATATAAAAAAAAACGGGCAAACACTGAGCAGACGCAGGCACTGGGAGCTCTCCTGCAAATAATCAATATTTTCACATATTTGAGGCTTCATCCCCTCATCAAAAGTCAACATTTGGGGCATTTACTCCCTGTGAATCCACAAAACGGAATCTCCGCTTATTTACAGTCAAAGGCGAGTTTCGTTCTAACAAGTGAGCTCAACGGCGAGACCTACTACCTTCCGGAGGGTCGGGGCTCCGCTACGGAGGCTAATTTTTCTGTAGTCTGAGCTCCCACTGAGACAACCCACTTCCCATACTGCACAGCCTAAACTGGTGTTCCTGATCGGACTTACCCCCGCTAGGAGTGTTAAAGTTGCCGGGCTCACTGGTAGCGCATTGACTTCCTTCCCACCACCTCAGCGATCGCACATCATCGCTACCTCGGAGGGTCAGGGCTCCGCTCTGAGGTAGACAGGACAACACCTGAGACGCCCCGATTCAAGATAAGTGACAACTGAAGGTTTGCTCTGGAGTTTTGACCACGTGATCCTGGGGCCCACATACATCCCCTGCTGCGGCCTGATGTAACCCGGAGACGTTACACGGCTGACAGCGGAGACCAAGGTGCGAATCGGCTTTAGAGCAGAATTTGACATCCTAAGGGTCTGGCAGTTTTTACCCTAGAGATTGAGTCATCAGCGGGGTAAGCCTTTGGAACGGAGCGAAAATCCTCCATCTTGGATAATTGACCTCCCGGTCTCGCTGCTCCCAGTCTCTACGTGGCCACTCACATCACTAAGCCTACTGGGGATCACTTTGCAGGAGCGGCTTTGGGTGAGATCTAAAAGTGTTTTTACATGCACTAAATACACCCCAACCACTAAAATTGGCCTTTATTTCAATATTAGATACGGCCTAACCAGGTGATCAAAAGTAATTTACGGGCTACATTTGGGGGCCATTATTCAGTATTCTAACTGCGCAACACCTACTTCTGTGCATGTCACACAATACAGGTGCCAACTAATTCCAGCACGGATCCCTAGACCTTTGTCATAATTGATGGATTAAGAATACCAACACCGTTAGTCACCGTTTAGACTCTTTCTGTTCACATTTGGGCCCTTTTGGACTCCCCACACAGGAGATTACTCCCACTATAAAAGATAGCAGAACACTCCCATATTACCAGCAGCAACTCTTACTGAGACTACCCTAAACTATTTACTGCTCATCTGAACTGTGCTCTTATAGGTTTACCCCAACCTCTGCCGTTAAGATAACGGTGTTATTTTAGGATTGCTTAATTCAAAGAATAGGGCTATTCATTTATTTGTTGTAACCAAATTTTGCTGCTGCGCCAGCTCACTTGTCTTTGGGTCCTTAGACCAAAGTGTAGTGTCTTTTTCTCTTCTCTGCTTAACTTATATTTGCAGGTCCTCACCACAGTAGTGCCTTAATTTACTAACCTCTTGAGTGTATTAATTCAGTGTTACCCCCGCAAGACTCTCCGTTTCCAGCCTAGTCTAGGTTGGTCAATTCCACTTCCCTTTCCCCCTTCCTTCGTGTTGTATCCTCTATTCCGAGTCGAGAGGGGTCCTCTCGGCCCTTGGCCACCAGATTCACTATATTACTGTCATAGGTGACCTCTTAGGAACCATATTTCTATTGTGCATACATTTGTAACCTAAATCGCTGTACTGAACTAGGGGGGTCCCTCTTTTCCGGCCCAGCCAACCTGGGTTGGTCACCTCCCTTTTTCCTTTTCCCCTTCCTTCGGGTCGCATCCCATACTCCCTAAGTCGAGAGGGGTCCTTCTAACCCTTGTTGAGGGAAGAGTTTCACACACTGATAAGGGTCGGGAATATAATATACCTAGTTAACAGTCTTTTTCCATCCCTGTATCAGCTCACTCATCTGGTGCCTTGAGGGTCCCCTCTGGATCAATGATTGATTGCTAACATTGCAATGTATCTTCTAGTGTGAAATGCTGCCCAGCCCCACTCTAAATATGAATATATAGAACTGGAACTGACAATACTCATGTGCAATTAACCTTTTTTATCCCTTTAACAGTGGTGTGTGCTCTATTGAGTTGCATAATGATCTGCTATAGGTCTCTCCTACGGGTGGCCAAGCAACATAGAAAAAGGCCTCATTCCATCAGGAAACATCTCAAGTCCAACCCTAAACCTAAAAAAACAGTGTTTAATCACTTTGCGCAGACAAAAGAAGCGCCCCTAACCCTGACACTCAGGACGAAGAGTCCCTTTCCAGCACATACTCCACAGCACTTCATTACGGAGTCCTCACTCAAGAAACTGCTGGCCACTCAGACCCACTCTATTACCCAAGAAATTCAAAGAAGATCAGCTGAGCTGTAGAAAGATTTCTGAAATTGGAGAAAGAGTGGACGCGCTAGAGCGCAAACAGGATGATATTGCTGTGGATCAATCTAATCTCTTAGCTTATTCTGAAAATCTTGCTGAACAAATCTCACAGCTAGAGTCCAACCTTGCAGACGTAGAAGACAGATCTAGGCGCAACAATATAAGGTTCTGAGGCATCCCAGAATCGGTTTCTACACCCGATATAAAAGACTACATGCAGGCTCTATTTCAGGAACTAGTGGGATCGCCTGAAGGATTAACTTCCACGATGGAAAGGGCACATAGAGCCCTTCGCCCAAGGATGCTGAACGCGGACAAACCAAGAGACATCATAGTGTGCTTCCATAGCAACCTATATAAAGATGCAGGCTGCTTTTAAAAAACAAGCTTAAGTGATAGGTTTAGGGAGGTTCAGCTCCTTCTTGACCTGTCCGCCCACACCATCCAGCAGCAGCAACAATTCCAGCCTATAACGTCTGCCTTACGCAAAGCCAATATCAGATAGAGATGGGGCTACTCCACCAGGCTTTTTATCCAAGGACAACCAGACAGTTGTGGCCACCACTCCCCACGTCCTGGGGCCTCCTTCCGGAATTCTCAAATATACAAGCTCATCCGCAACCTCGATTACGAGCTTCAGCTCCAGAGTGGACAGTAAAAGACCAGAGATCGAAGCGTCCCAAGGCACAACAACCTCGGGACTCTCTTGGCCACCATGGGACCACTACCTGATCTCAGCAATTGGCCCCTTCGGGCCCATACCTTCATGTCCCTGATGGATTCTGTCGGCTGACCGGGTGCGCCCGTTCAGCTACAAGTGAAGTTCTTTGATTTTGTAACTAAAAATGCACCAATGCTCACACTTGTCCTATTTTGTCTTTATATTTGACTTTGTTGCACTGTTATCCACGGTTTACCTTAATATATCATGTTTAGTTCTTAATGTTGTGTTGTTATATTAGAGCAGGGCTGGCGTTCTGGCCCTCCTGCATTTGCTCTTGAGCATTAGGTTCACCCCCCCACCTAGAAGCCCACGATAGGGCTCTTTTGAGGTGGACTATTTCCACCTTACTTCAGGCACTTTTCAGTGCCTTTCACCCTCCCTCCTCCCCTTTTTCCTTCTCTTCATCCCTTTCCCTACACTGAGAGACCTTAGTAATTACCATTTGCCACCTTGACGCTATAACACATGACCCGACCCACTCTCAGACTTCTCACCCACAATGTCAGAAGCCTCAATACCCCTTTTAAAACGTAGCCTAATGCTGCGATCATTGAAGCATCATAACCCTGACATTGCGTTCCTTCAGGAAACGCACTGGCTACCAAATGAACCCCTCAGACTCTCTTCAAAGTCGTACACTCATATAGAATATGCCCCTTTCTCTAAAAAAAGCCAGAGGCACTGCCATCCTGCTTCACAGGTGCCTTGCCTCTGAGCCCATTTTGACTATCAAGGATCCACAGGCCAGAAACGTCATCCTGATTTGCAAACTCAACCATGCGCTTTACACATTAGCTTCTGTCTACCTTCCAAACACCCACCAACCTAAATATCTGAAGCACATCCTCCATACAAGACCAGGTTAAGCAGGGTAGAGTCATTATGTCAGGAGACTTCAACATGGTTTGGGACCCTATGGTGGATAGAAAATCCTCTGACACACAAAAGACACACTCAGCCGCTGAACGGCTTACAATTAGATTTCACAACATCATGTCATGCTCGGGCTACTATGATATCTGGAGAGCTACCCACTCCAGAGATAGGGATTACACGCATTACTCACAACCACATCGGCAATATGCTAGATTACATTACATTTTCTCTACTGCAGATTCGCTAGACCTTGTCACAAAAAGCCTCTATTTCCCTTTGTCCCTGGTCGGACCACGATTATGTCCTTGCTGATATCATTTCGGCAAACACCTCGCACATTAAAGCTCCTTGGCGTATGCCCCATAACTTCTTAAGTGACATCCCATTTAGAGAAAACTTAAACAGAAATCAAACATTTTATACATGCTAACGATAATGCCCTAGTTAGAGACGACACCCTGTGGGGTGCCGCAAAAGCGACCATCAGAGGGGTCATAATCACCAAACAGACGAGCCTTAGAAAGCAAGCAGGACTAACCTTATCACAAGCTCACGTTAAACTAAGAATACTAGAATCTCAAAATAGAGAGTCACCCCTTCGGCCCCCTAGCAGTACAAATTACTAATATTAAGAATCATATTTCCCAAATTGAACTTAAAAGATCTCAAATTAATCTAACCAAATTAAAGCAATTGATTTATTACAAAAGTAATAAGGCGGACACCCTTCTGGCCAACAAACTCAGAAGCAGAATTAGTGCTTCACGTATCCTTAGCATACGCTCTGCACAGTCCCTCCTCAAAATCCCAACTCAAATAGGGGAAGCATTTGCTAAATATTATTCCAACCTCTATAATATAAACCGCTCTGAAAAGCCTCACTCAACCTCCCTAGATTGCGTGCGCGCGTATTTAAAGTCCTTAAATCTCCCGGGAGTCTTTGGCTTCCCCATTTACCGTCACTGAAATACAGCGAGTCATTAAAAATTCAAAGTCCTTTAAATCCCCGGGCTCAGATGGCTTCCCAGCTCACTTTTACAAAACCTATATTCAGGAACTTTCCCCCCTGCTTCTCAGGCTCTACAATTTAGCTTGGAATGAGGGTGCGTTTAACAAAGAATTTCTTGAAGCCACCATCATAACGATTCTAAAGCCTAACAAAGACCCCACCCTCTAGGCCAATATCGCTTATTAACACCGACATAACATTTTATTCAAAACTTCTGGCTAACCGAGTTGCTAACCTTTTACCACACCTCATCAACCCAGATCAAGTGGGATTTGTCCCAAAACGAGAGGGCCCTGATAATACTAAACGGCTATTAAACATTCTTAGCCTCTCTTCTAGCCTTCAGAAGCCATTAGCTGTCATTTCATTAGATGCCGAGAAGACTTTTGATCGCGTGCGCTGGCAGTTTTTGTGGGTACTTGAAAATTCTCAATTCCCTGATGACCTAAGAGTAATTAAGACCCTCTATTCTACCCCTTCTGCCCTAGTGAAGGGACTTGGGTTTCAGTCCTCTCCCTTCACTATAACCAACGGCACCAGACAGGGATGCCCTCTGTCACCCCTCCTTTTTGCGCTAGCCATTGAGCCGTTAGCTGAACAGATTAGAGCTGACTGACCCTCAAATGAAGGGTGTTACTCTTTTTGGTACTAAACATAAAATTGCTTTATTTGCAGATGATATCACTCTTTTCTCGTCCGATCTTACACTTACTCTCCCCAGACTCCTACAAATATTGCAAGACTTTAATGCCCATTCTTATTACAAACTAAACAAATTGAAAACTGAGATTTATACCCAGGGCATTCAGAAATCTAACTTAGCGCCCCTAAAGTCCAAGTTCCCATTTCACTGGACGGAATCCTCAGTTCTACACTTAGGAGTTAAGCTATCAGGTGACTTAAATCGAGTCATCAAAGATAATTACCTTCCTTTATTATCAGAACTTCGTTCCCTAAATAAAAATTGGAATCTGACTCATGTCTCATGGCTAGGTAGGATTGTAGCTCTGAAAATGTCCTTTCTTCCTAGACTTGCATACCTGTTCCGGTGCCTGCCGGTTAAGGTCCCCAGACAAATTCTCTTGCAATTCCAGAGTGAACTCCCCAAACATATTTGGCAGAGTAAACCGCCCAGAATTGCACCAAAAATACTTCAGCTCCCTAAGAACTGTGGAGGGATAGGTTCCCCCTCTGTGGTAAGATACTATGAGGGGGCAATGCTCACCCATGTTTCACAGTGGGGGGTTAAGCACTCCCTATGTAAATGGCGAACTATAGAACAGGCCTCTATCTTTTAACTTAGACTTACGGGATTTGATTTGGACAGCACTGCATGGTCGTAGGGAGTTACTCCTGACAAACCCCATTATCCAGGAATACCTAGATTTCTGGGATAAGATTAGTCATTCTACGCATATAGCACCACATCCTTCCCCTATTACTTCTCTCGCTGGCCTACAGGACACCCATCCGTTCAAATAGGCCCACTTAGGAGTTCAACACGGTCTCGGACCTATGGCTCACATCCCTGAGGGTCAGTTTTAAGCACATCTCCCAGCTTGGCACCAACCTCGTACTTCCACAATATTTAATGTTTGAATACCACAGAATTAAAAAAGTTTTCTGGTCAGTTGGGGTTTTAAACCCACGATGACCAGACCTTTGACCCCCTGGGAGACTGTATGGAACCAAGGTAATAGACTCCGTAGGCCTTTGTCCCTCCATTACACCTTATTAGGCCTTACTCCACAACCAGATGCAGCGCCCCACCTCCTAAGATGGGAATCCTTTTTGGGATTTCAGTAACGACTGACACTTGGGGGCGGACTATAGAACTCACACAGGCGGCTATCCACTGCACCACTTTATATGAAACTTTCTATAAACTTTTAGCACATTGGTATGTCCCCCACACGACTGACTAAAATGTTTCCAGGTACGTCACCCAACTGCTTGAGAAACTGTGGCCAGAGGGGTGACACCTTGCATATTTGGTGGGAATGCCCCAAACTTTTCCCCTTATGGAACGCTTGCTTTCCGGCCCTGTCCAAATTAGGCATCTCTCTCTGTAGATCACCAGCTATTGCCCTCTTACACATAGGAGTACACACTCTTCCAAAACACCACTCGTACATATGTATATACCTCTTCATTTCAATAAAACACTCAGCTTGTGAATGGAAGAAAGAATCCACCCCGAGTTGGTCCAAGATTTGTACTTTTATGGCCTATCTATATACCATGGAGAGAGACATCTTATACAAATTAGGCAACTGACTTATTTGAATTGATTTGTGCAGATTGGAAATGCAATCATGACACGCTTTGGAAACCCAATATCCTGTCCACAAACTGACCTGACTCATGTGTTTGACACTTATGACCGGTTTCCACGTCCCCAAAAAAAACGATATTTTCCCCCTCCCTTCCCCCTTCATCCCCCCACCCCACAGCTTTACTTTCTTTTTCAATCTTATAGGAATCTCCCAGTCCCTATCAGCACCTTAGACTGGTACTGTATGTGGTATATTGTAAGAAACATGCTACCCGATTAAGGTCTATCTACACCTAGATAATTCTAATTTCTAGATTTATATGCTTGTAAGTAAGGCTGTATCGGGGGCATGTTGGGCCTCGTTGTTGGTATTTTATTTTTATGTAATACGCATTGAACATCAATAAAGCTTTTTGAAAATTTAAAAAAAAAAAAAAAACGGGCAAAGCGTGTGTAGAAATCCTTTTTGATAGTTACTTTAACAATATTTTATTCCTCTTTGAATTGTTAGCCGACTACTATTATTTTGGTCAAAAGGGGAAACCTAGGTTCCAACATGATGGCACCCATTACTTTATGCAAAAAAACCTTGACAATATCTAAACAACTAAGATAATTTTAGCAAATGTAATAAAAAAGGTACATACTATTCTTAGGCTAACCTTTGCTTAGAATACATCACATTTAGAATTTATTTACAGGTTATCATCATTTAAAGGGACAGTTTACTGTAAAATTAGTTTCCACTTAATGTGCTTCCAGCTGCAGAGCATAAAATTTATGGGTAATAGCTCCTTTGTTGTTGTATGAAAAAAAAAAAAAAGTAACACCCAACCTGATCACATATTCTCATGTGCACTAGCCCAAATATTTCCCATTCCAATGTTCTTCACATAGAAAATTATGTTCTATTTATTCATAAATACATATATCTACTTACAGTACTGTGCAAAAGTCATAGGCCACCATTACATGTGTTTCAGCAAAGTTTTAATGACCATCCATATTTATTTTTCACTCTTTATTAAGATACAAAGAGAAAATACAGGAAATATGTACACAAAATATAAAATAAACTAAAAATTTTCAGAACAAATGGCTTCTTTGGGCAACAGTCAGTATTTAGTGTGACCTCCCTTTGGCACTAAGCACATCTTGAATTATCTTAAAATTTTCTGAAGTAATCTTCTGGTATATTATACCAGCCTTCTTTCAGCACTTTGCAGAGTTCGTCTTTAGATTTAGGTTGTCTTATTTCTTTCTCTGTCCAGGTGATCCTATACTGCCTCTATAATATTCAGGTCTGGACTCCGTGGAGTCCAGTCCATGACCGTTAGTGTTTCATCAGCCGTTTTTCTCTCCAAATAGGATTTCACTGCATTAGCAGTGTGCTTGAGATTGTTATCATGCGGAAAAATAAAAACATTCTCAAACAGGCGCTTTCCACAAGGAACGGCATGATGAATTAAAACCTGCCTGAGCTTTTCTGCACTCATGAACCATCAATTCTGGCAATATCGCCAAAATCACTGGCAGAAACACAGCCCCAAACCAGGACAGACCCTCCGCAAGCACCCTTCTTCACACATATTGTCGACGATTGGACCCAAAAATCTCAGCGCAGGACAGAGGAGGAGAGCATGATACACACACTTGATGCAACACAGGACAGAAAATTTAAAGACAGCCAGGAGCTCCCTTCCATTCTAGAGTCAAGTTTTAAGGGTAGCAGATTAGAGAGAGCGGCACTTCACTTTCTGTACTTAGTGACTGCGAGGCTGTGCTGACTGAGTGAGGTCACATAACAGATAACACATGCTGTCTCCCTGCAGTAAGCATGCCAGATAATTAGCAGCAGCTCCGAAGCCATTACTTCCCTCCTCCCCCTTCCGAGTGTGGTGCTGTCAGCCTCATGCTTCACCAAGCGCAGCTTAAGAAACAGTGTACCAGGAGACAATTCATCTGAGCCAAACACTGTCTGTTGGCTGACTAAGGGTGGTGTCGTTTCCCTCTCCTTGAGCATTCGCCTTACCTCATGAGATTGAGGTAATATTTGGTAAGCCTACAGCCATTTTATATATACATATATACACACACATACACACACATACATACATACACACACAAAAAAAATAAAGTTTGCTAGTCTTATAATACCTATACATATTTCACCTCATTTTCATTTATATTGTTGGGTAATATCACATCTGTAAACTACCTGGGGTGTCAGAGAAAGACTAAAGACAATGCAGTGCTTATGACAAATTTAAAGCAAAATAAAAGTTATCCCAAAGCAAAAATGGATCAGAATCAGTTATTCAAAAATATTCAATAATCAAGAACATTAAACCATGTATTGAAAGCAAATATTGAGCTAACCACAACGTGGAAACGGGAGATCAGAATATTAAAGGGTGAAAAAATTAGAGCAAGCATTATTAGAGCACTAGCATTATAACTCTCTATTAAACCTTCATGATTCAGATAAAGCATAGAATTTTAAACAACTTTCCCATTTACTACAAATCTCATTTGCTTTGTTCTCACTTTTTTTTTTATAAAATGAAAAAACTACTGAGAGCTAGCTGTACATATATGCCTCTTATTGTCTCTAACGATGTGTTCAACTAGCTCCAAGTAGTGAACTGCTGCTCCAACAATAGATTACCAAGAGAATGAAGGAAATGGAAAGCCTGTTTAAAATTGTATGCTCTAAATAAATAAATTAAAAAAAAAAAAAAAAAAAAGTTTGTTTTTTATGTTCCTTTAAAGATTTCTGTTAACTTATAGCTCTTATTTCCCATATTACTACACAGTACTACAAAAGACAAAAGATTAACTTACAGGTTTGTTGACAAGTGAAGCAGATGGCATGTAATCCAGATCTTCATCATTAAAGAGATCTTCTGTGTTCATTCCTATTGCTGCTCCCATATCAAGTCCTAATTTACGCTGTAACAATTTTCTTTGTCGTGCTATTCTTTCTTTAGGGTCAACTTCAGCTAAAATACAAAATAAAGATGTCACTTTAAACATCACACAACAGACAAAGTGATTAAATTGTAGATATAAGCACATTAGAATACACATCACTATAGTAAGCTAGTCAATAAATGAAAAACTATGATCAATCCATTCAAGTAGGTAGCAGTCCCTTCTTTATCTCTCCCCATCCGTGTGTTCTCTTAAAGGGGGGAAAAAAAAACAAAAAAAACCCATAATTTATGTAAGAATTTACCTGATAAATTAATTTCTTTCATATTGGCAAGAGTCCATGAGTTAGTGACGTATGGGATATACAATCCTACCAGGAGGGGCAAAGTTTCCCAAACCTCAAAATGCCTATAAATACACCCCTCACCACACCCACAATTCAGTTTAACGAATAGCCAAGTAGTGGGGTGAAAAAATAAGGAGTAAAAAAGCATACAAAAAGGAGGAACTGGAAATATAATTGTGCTTTTATACAAAAATCATAACCACCATAAAAAGGGTGGGCCTCATGGACTCTTGCCAATATGAAAGAAATTAATCAGGTAAGTTCTTACATAAATTATGTTTTCTTTCATGTAATTGGCAAGAGTCCATGAGCTAGTGACGTATGGGATAGTAATACCCAAGATGTGGAACTCCACAGAAGAGTCACTAGAAAGGGAGGGATAAAATAAAAACAGCTATTTCCGCTGAAAAAATTAAAACCACAAATAATAAGTTTCTTATAAATTTAACATAAATTTCAAAAAAAAAACTTAAATCATAAGCAGAAGAATCAAAGTGAGACAGCTGCCTGAAGAACTTTTCTACCAAAGGCTGCTTCAGAAGAAGCAAATACATCAAAATGGTAAAATTTAGTAAAATGTATGCAAAGACAACCAAGTTGCTGCTCTGCAAATCTGATCAACCGAAGCTTCATTCTTAAAAGCCCAAGAAGTGGCGACTGATCTAGTAGAATGAGCTGTAATTCTCTGAGGCAGATACTGTCACGCCTCTACATAAGCCTTGTGAATCAAAAACTTTAACCAAGATGCCAAAGAAATGGCAGTGGCCATTTCCTAGGACTGAAATCTTCAGTAGCTTCAACATAATATTTTAAAGCTCTTACAACATCTATAGAATGTAAAGATCTTTCAAGAGTATTCTTGGGATGAGGACACAAGGAAGAAACAATTTCCCTACTAATGTTGTTAGAATTCACAACATTAGAAAGAAATGTAAACCAAGTCCGCAAAAAGGAAATTTATGCTTACCTGATAAATTTATTTCTTTTTCGATACGACGAGTCCACGGATGTCATCCTTACTTGTGGGATATCGCCTCCTGGTCAGCAGGAGGAGGCAAAGAGCTCAACAGCAGAGCAGTATAAATAGCTCCTCCCTTCCCCCCCCCCCAACCCAGTCATTTGACCGAAGTTAGGAAGAGAAAGGAAAAGCTAAGGAGCAGAGGGGTCTGAAGTTTAACAAAAAGTAAATAACCTGTCTCATAGAACAAGGCGGGCCGTGGACTCATCGTATCGAAAAATAAATAAATTTATCAGGTAAGCATAAATTTCCTTTTCTTTTTCAAAATACGATGAGTCCACAGATTTCATCCTTACTTGTGGGATACAATACCAAAGCTATAGTACACGGATGAAACGGGACAGACAAGACAGGTAACCTAAATGGAAGGCACCACTGCTTGAAGAACTTTCCCAAAAACAGCCTCATTTGAGGCAAAGGTATCACATTTGAAAAATTGGAAAAAGAGTAAAGACACAACCAAGTCACAATCTTGAAAACTGTTCAACAGAAGCATCAGTTTTGAATGCCCATGAGGAAGCCATAGTCCTAGTGGAAAGAGCCGTAATTCTTACAGGAGACTGCCGACAAGCAGTCTCATATGCAAAACGCAAGATACTCCAAAGCCATAAAGAAAGAAGACTGACAAAAGTCCTTAGTAGCTTGCAAGGAGAACTTTAAAGCACGGACCACACCTAAATTATGTAACAGATGTTCCTTCCGAGAAGGAGAATTAGGACACAGATAAAACCACAATTTCAGATAAATGTGTGCAACTGAAATAACCCTAGGAAGAACCCCAAGGTTAGAACACAACACCACCTTATCCGCATGAAAAATAAGATGAGGAGAATTATATTGCAATGCTGAAAGCTCTGATACTCTGAGCAGAAAAAAATAGCAACCAAAAATAAAACTTTCCAAGATAATAACTTAATATCTATGGAAAGCATAGGTTTCTAGAAAAACTCTAAGAACTAAATTCAAACTCAAAGGAGGAGTAATAGGCCTAAACAAAGGCTGTATTCCAGACAGAGCCAGACAAAAGGATTGTACATCCGGATCGTCTGCCAGACGTTTGTGTAATAAAACAGACAAAGCAGAAACCTGTCCCTTTAGGGAACTAGTGGAAAACAACTTCTCCAATTCTTCTTGGAGATGACACAAAATTCTGGGGATCCTCACCCTACTCCAGGAGTAACCCTTGGATTCACACCAAGAAAAATATGTACGCCATATCTCATGGTAAAACTTCCTAGAAACAGGCTTACATGCCTGAATTAAGGTATCTATGACCGAATCAAAGAAACCTCGCTTGCATAGATTAAACGTCCAGTCCCCAAGCAATTATCTTCAGAAAAACTATATTAGGGTGACGAAGGGACCCCGAAGAAAAGATTCCTCCTAAACAGAAGAATCCAAGGCTACCGAGATGACATGGTCAGTAGTTTAGCATACCAAATCCTGCTAGACCACACAGAAGTGAGGAGAAGCATTGATGTCCTCTCCTATGCGATCAGAACAAACCCCCGGCAAAAAAAAGCAAAACGGGAGGAAAAAAGAACTTGGGCTGAAAGATTAAACCACCAAGGAAGTTACCAGCTCGTACTTGGGCCCCCGGACCTGGACCCGCATCCCGAAAACTAAGCATGCCGCCAAGATGCCATGACAGCCAACTCCAGCCAACCCTATTTGAGAACCAGGAAGGAGATACGCCCGGATGGAGATCCCACTCTCCCGGATGAAAAAGACTGTTTACTCAGAAAATTTGCTTCCCAAGTGTCCATCCCTGGGATATGGATCGTTGACAAAACAAAAATGAAACTGGGTCGAACCCAACTGAGGCCAAAACAGACTTGAAGCTCACTCTCAGTTGTAGGAAATCAAGGGACAGACTCCGCTGGAGTCCTCACCCAGCTAAACCATGTACCCTGGTACAGGTGATCCAGAGAAAACCACCATAGAAAAAAAACATAATTTATGCTTACCTGATAAATTTATTTCTCTTGTAGTGTATTCAGTCCACGGATCATCCATTACTTGTGGGATATTCTCCTTCCCAACAGGAAGTTGCAAGAGGATCACCCACAGCAGAGCTGCTATATAGCTCCTCCCCTAACTGTCATATCCAGTCATTCGACCGAAAACAAACAGAGAAAGGAGAAACCATAGGGTGCAGTGGTGACTGTAGTTTAATTAAAATTTAGACCTGCCTTAAAAGGACAGGGTGGGCCGTGGACTGGATACACTACAAGAGAAATAAATTTATCAGGTAAGCATAAATTATGTTTTCTCTTGTTAAGTGTATCCAGTCCACGGATCATCCATTACTTGTGGGATACAAATACCAAAGCTAAAGTACACGGATGATGGGAGGGACAAGGCAGGATTAAGTGGAAGGAACCACTGCCTGAAGAACCTTTCTCCCAAACACAGCCTCCGAAGAAGCAAAAGTATCAAATTTGTAAAATTTTGAAAAAGTGTGAAGCAAAGACCAAGTCGCAGCCTTGCAAATCTGTTCAACAGAGGCCTCATTTTTGAAGGCCCAGGTGGAAGCCACAGCTCTAGTAGAATGAGCTGTAATACTTTCAGGGGGCTGCTGTCCAGCAGTCTCCTAGGCTAGGCGTATTACGCTCCGAAGCCAAAAGGATGAATCAACTGAGCAAACACCTCCGGATGGAGTTCCCACTCCTCCGGATGGAGTTCCCACTCCCCCGGATGGAAAGTCTGACGACTTAGAAAATCCGCCTCCCAGTTCTCCACGCCTGGGATATGGATTGCTGACAGGTGGCAAGAGTGGTACTCTGCCCAGCGAATTATTTTTGAGACTTCTAACATCGCTAGGGAACTCCTGGTTCCCCCTTGATGGTTGATGTAAGCCACAGTCGTGATGTTGTCCGACTGAAATCTGATGAACCTCAGAGTTGCTAACTGAGGCCAAGCCAGAAGAGCATTGAATATTGCTCTTAACTCCAGAATATTTATTGGAAGGAGTTTCTCCTCCTGAGTCCACGATCCCTGTGCCTTCAGGGAATTCCAGACTGCACCCCAACCTAGAAGGCTGGCATCTGTTGTTACAATTGTCCAATCTGGCCTGCGAAAGGTCATACCCTTGGACAGGTGTACCCGAGACAACCACCAGAGAAGAGAATCTCTGGTCTCTTGATCCAGATTTAGCAGAGGGGACAAATCTGTGTAATCGCCATTCCACTGACTCAGCATGCATAATTGCAGCGGTCTGAGATGAAGGCGCGCAAATGGCACTATGTCCATTGCCGCTACCATTAAGCCGATTACCTCCATACACTGAGCTACCGAAGGGCGCGGAATCGAGTGAAGAACACGGCAAGCATTTAGAAGTTTTGATAACCTGGACTCCGTCAGGTAAATTTTCATTTCTACAGAATCTGTAAGTCCCTAAGGAGGAGACTCTTGTTCACTTTCCACCCGTGCGACCTCAAATGCCAGAACTATCTCTGTATGAGACTTGGCAACTTGAAAGCTTGACGCCTGTATCAGGATGTCATCTAGATACGGAGCCACCGCTATGCCTCGCGGTCTTAGAACCGCCAGAAGTGAGCCCAGAACCTTTGTAAAGATTCTCGGGGCTGTGAACAACCCGAAGGGAAGAGCTACAAATTGGTAATGCCTGTCTAGAAAGGCAAACCTTAGAAACCGATGATGATCCTTGTGAATCGGTATGTGAAGGTAGACATCCTTTAAGTCCACTGTGGTCATGTACTGACCTTCTTGGATCATGGGTAGGATGGTTCGAATAGTTTCCATTTTGAACTCTGAGGAATTTGTTTAAGATCTTTAGATCCAAAATTGGTCTGAAGGTTCCCTCTTTTTTGGGAACCACAAACAGATTCGACTAAAAACCCTGTCCTTGTTCCGTCAGCGGAACTGGATGGATCACTCCCATAACTAGGAGGTCTTGCACACAGCGTAGGAATGCCTCTCTTTCTTTATCTGATTTGCAGATAGCCTTGAAAGATGAAATCTCCCTTGTGGAGGGGAAGCTTTGAAGTCCAGAAGATATCCCTGAGATATGGTCTCCAACGCCCAGGGATCCTGAACATCTCTTGCCCACGCCTGGGCGAAGAGAGAAAGTCTGCCCCCTACTAGATCCGTCAACGGATAGGGGGCCGTTCCTTCATGCTGTCTTAGAGGCAGCAGCAGGCTTTCTGGCCTGCTTGCCTTTGTTCCAGGACTGGTTAGGTTTCCAGGCCTGCTTAGATTGAGCAAAAGTTCCCTCTTGTTTTGAAGCGGAGGAAGTTGATGCTGCACCTGCCTTGAAATTTCGAAAGGCACGAAAATTATACTGTTTGGCCTTTGCTTTGGCCCTGTCCTGAGGAAGGGTGTGACCCTTACCTCCAGTAATGTCAGCAATAATTTCCTTCAAACCAGGCCCAAATAAGGTCTGCCCCTTGAAAGGAATGTTGAGTAATTTAGACTTCGAAGTCACATCAGCTGACCAGGATTTAAGTCATAGCGCCCTACGCGCCTGGATGGCGAATCCGGAAATCTTAGCCATTAGTTTAGTCAAATGAACAATGGCATCAGAAACAAATGAGTTAGCTAGCTTAAGCGTTCTAAGCTTGTCAATACTTTCAGTCAATGGAGCTGTATGGATGGCCTCTTCCAGGGCCTCAAACCAGAATGCCGCTGCGGCCGTGACAGGCGCAATGCATGCAAGGGGCTGTAAAATAAAACCTTGTTGAATAAACATTTTCTTAAGGTAACCCTCCAATTTTTTATCCATTGGATCTGAAAAAGCACAACTGTCCTCAACCTGGGATAGTGGTACGCTTTGCTAAAGTAGAAACTGCTCCTTCCACCTTAGGGACCGTCTGCCATAAGTCCAGGGTAATGGCGTCTATTGGAAACATTTTTCTAAATATAGGAAGTGGGGAAAAAGGCACACCCGGTCTATCCCACTCCTTGCTAATAATTTCTGTAAGCCTTTTAGGTATAGGAAAAACATCAGTACACACCGGTACCGCATAGTATTTATCCAGCCTACACAATTTCTCTGGTACTGCAACTGTGTTACAGTCATTCAGAGCAGCTAATACCTCCCCAAGCAACACACGGAGGTTCTCAAGCTTAAATTTAAAATTAGAAATCTCTGAATCAAGTTTCCCCGAATCAGAGATGTCACCCACAGACTGAAGCTCTCCGTCCTCATGATCTGCATATTGTGACGCAGTATCAGACATGGCCCTTACAGCATCTGCGCGCTCTGTATTTCTCCTAACCCCAGAGCAATCGTGCTTGCCTCTTAATTCAGGCAACCTGGATAATACCTCTGACAGGGTATTATTCATAATTGCAGCCATGTCCTGCAAGGTAATCGCTATGGGCGTCCCTGATGTAATTGGCGCCATATTAGCGTGCATCCTCTGAGCGGGAGGCGAAGGGTCTGACACGTGGGGAGAGTTAGTCGGCATAACTTCCCCCTCGTCAGAATCTTCTGGTGATATTTCTTTTATTGTTAAAGACTGATCTTTACTGTTTAAGGTGAAATCAATACATTTAGTACACATTCTCCTATGGGGCTCCACCATGGCTTGCAAACATAATGAACAAGTAGTTTCCTCTGTGTCAGACATGTTTAAACAGACTAGCAATGAGACTAGCAAGCTTGGAAAACACTTTAAACAAGTTTACAAGCAATATAAAAAACGTTACTGCACCTTTAAAAAACACAAATTGTCAAAATTTGAAATAACAGTGAAAAAAGGCAGTTACACTAACGAAATTTTTACAGTGTATGTAACAAGTTAGCAGAGCATTGCACCCACTTGCAAATGGATGATTAACCCCTTAATACCCAAAACAGAATAATAAAAGACAAACTTTTTTTTTTTTTTTCCCAAAACAGTCACAACAACTGCCACAGCTCTACTGTGGCTTTTTACCTCCCTCAAAAATGACTTTGAAGCCTTTTGAGCCCTCCAGAGAAGTCCTGGAACATGCAGGAAGAAGATGGATGTCTCTGTCAGTATTTTTATCTGCACAGAAAAGCACTAAAATAGGCCCTTCCCACTCATATTGCAACAGTGGAAAGCCTAAGGAAACTGTTTCTAGGCAGAATTCAAGCCAGCCATGCGGAAAAAAAACTAGGCCCCAATAAGTTTTATCACCAAATACATATAAAAACGATTAAACATGCCAGCAAACGTTTTATATTACATTTTTATAAGAGTATGTATCTCTATTAATAAGCCTGATACCAGTCGCTATCACTGCATTTAAGGCTTTACTTACATTACTTCGGTATCAGCAGCATTTTCTAACAAATTCCATCCCTAGAAAAATATTAACTGCACATACCTTATTGCAGGAAAACCTGCACGCCATTCCCTCTCTGAAGTTACCTCACTCCTCAGAATATGTGAGAATAGCCATGGATCTTAGTTACTTCTGCTAAGATCATAGAAAACGCAGGCAGATTCTTCTAAATACTGCCTGAGATAAACAGTACACTCCGGCACCATTTAAAAATAACAAACTTTTGATTGAAGAATAAACTAAGTATAAAACACCACACTCCTCTGACGACCTCCATCTTGGTTGAGGCTTGCAAGAGAATGACTGGATATGACAGTTAGGGGAAGAGCTATATAGCAGCTCTGCTGTGGGTGATCCTCTTGCAACTTCCTGTTGGGAAGGAGAATATCCCACAAGTAATGGATGATCCATGGACTGGATACACTTAACAAGAGAAAAGGACCTTAGTCTCCTCTACAGAGTTAATTGAGGAGAGAAGAATGCATAGTCTCCGTTCCATTGCCTGAGAATGCTTAACCGCATAGGTCTGAGGTGGAACGAACAAACAAATTCAAGTTGCACAAGGCACTGCTCATAACATCAACCCCTGAAGGATGAATGGACCTCATCGGGGATTGAACCCGCAACTCTCGAGTTGTCACAGAGCTCAGCCACAGAGCCTTAGTATGCCGAGCTACCTGTCCAGCTAACATCCAGTTTGTCACCATCAGCCCGAACACCACTATGTACAGAGCCGCTGAAGGCCCAGACCAGTAATGACAGACCTTTATATCCTGACCTCAGACAGAAAAAAACAAAACCAATTTGGAATCAGTCATGATACCCAAAAAGCTACGGAATTCAGCGCTGCGGAATCTGTTGGCGCTCTAAAAATACCTGATAATAAAAGCTACCCCTGTGCTCGAGACAAAGGAACACCATTCCAAAGTCACCTTCCACCCGTGAGCTCACGGGAATAATACCACGTCCGTGGAAATCTTTGCTATAAAAATGACTCCTGGATTAGGATATTAGTCAGAGAGGGCGCCATAGCAATGCCCCGATGAACTCGGGACTGTGGCAAGACCTAAAGGAAAAAAACCTCAAATGGGAAGTATTTGATCATAAGGCGAATCCTAGAATCCGAGACGAATATCGTGAACGGCACAGGAAGGTACTAGACCCTTAATCCACCGTTGACATAAATTGACCCTCAAGGATCAAGGGAAAAATGGAACCAATCAATAGTATCCACCTTGAAGGACATATTAGAACTGGAGCAATCACTCCGAGGTCCGAGAGGTCTCCTACGCAGCGTAAGAACATCTCTCCCTGTATCTAATCCTTAGACAATCTAGGAAGCAGAAACTGCATCTGTAGGAAAACATTTGCGCTCGAAAACAAACTAGAGCGAAAATGGAAAACCAGCCCCCTACAAGATCCAGTCCCAGACAGGAGCATGTTCCCCATGCTGTCTTTGAGTCAACAGCAGGCTATGTGTTCACCAAATTCTCAGTCATAGAACACAGTTTTTTTTAAAGGTCTGGGAGGTATTCTGCTCGACAGAACTGTGCAGGGATCTGAACCCATAGCTCTGTGTTTACTTTTCCTGTTTGCTTGTATGGAGCCCTAAAACAAAGCTCTAACCAAAGGTATCAAGAACTGGAATAGTTCCACCTACACTCCCAGCTTGATAATTGGAAGCTAAGAAGTGAAATGAAAGAATCAGCCAATGACGGTAGCAAAGTACACAGATGGATGTCACTGTAAACCCTGGTGTGTGACCCATAACTAAAAAATTTAGCCCATTAGGACTATCCTCTAAGGGCAAAGTTCACGTAGTGACCCCCTAAGTAATGTCGTGCAGCGTCTTAGCTGATACGTCTATGGGAAACAGACTTGAAAAAAAGAGAACGTCCAAGGCACCAATTCCATCTGAAATTCTCAGTAACATGGAGAAATTGGTAGAACAATAGAATGCATCATAACCCCGAGAGGAGTGTGAAGGACACGCAGGACACTGCCAGCGGGCCATAACATTTCGATTGGACCATTTAACAACAGACTCCCCAAACAGCAATCGCCAAAGAGGGAATATGTTCAAAAGGCAAAAATAAATTTGAACATAGGAAACTATTTTCCTTTAATTCGGAAAAACATAATTTATGTAAGAACTTACCTGATAAATTCATTTCTTTCATATTAGCAAGAGTCCATGAGCTAGTGACGTATGGGATATACATTCCTACTAGGAGGGGAAAAGTTTCCCAAACCTCAAAATGCCTATAAATACACCCCTCACCACACCCACAAATCAGTTTAACGAATAGCCAAGAAGTGGGGTGATAAGAAAAAAGTGCGAAAGCATATAAAATAAGGAATTGGAATAATTGTGCTTTATACAAAAAAATCATAACCACCACAAAAAGGGTGGGCCTCATGGACTCTTGCTAATATGAAAGAAATGAATTTATCAGGTAAGTTCTTACATAAATTATGTTTTCTTTCATGTAATTAGCAAGAGTCCATGAGCTAGTGACGTATGGGATAATGACTACCCAAGATGTGGATCTTTCCACGCAAGAGTCACTAGAGAGGGAGGGATAAAATAAAGACAGCCAATTCCTGCTGAAAATAATCCACACCCAAAATAAAGTTTAATGAAAACATAAGCAGAAGATTCAAACTGAAACCGCTGCCTGAAGTACTTTTCTACCAAAAATTGCTTCAGAAGAAGAAAACACATCAAAATGGTAGAATTTAGTAAAAGTATGCAAAGAGGACCAAGTTGCTGCTTTGCAAATCTGATCAACCGAAGCTTCATTCCTAAACGCCCAGGAAGTAGAAACTGACCTAGTAGAATGAGCTGTAATCCTTTGAGGCGGAGTTTTACCCGACTCAACATAGGCATGATGAATTAAAGATTTCAACCAAGATGCCAAAGAAATGGCAGAAGCTTTCTGGCCTTTTCTAGAACCGGAAAAGATAACAAATAGACTAGAAGTCTTTCGGAAAGATTTAGTAGCTTCAACATAATATTTCAAAGCTCTAACAACATCCAAAGAATGCAACGATTTCTCCTTAGAATTCTTAGGATTAGGACATAATGAAGGAACCACAATTTCTCTACTAATGTTGTTGGAATTCACAACCTTAGGTAAAAATTGAAAAGAAGTTCGCAACACCGCCTTATCCTGATGAAAAATCAGAAAATGAGACTCACGAGAAAGAGCAGATAATTCAGAGACTCTTCTGGCAGAAGAGATCGCCAAAAGGAACAAAACTTTCCAAGAAAGTAATTTAATGTCCAATGAATGCATGGGTTCAAAAGGAGGAGCTTGAAGAGCCCCCAGAACCAAATTCAAACTCCAAGGAGGAGAAATTGACTTAATGACAGGTTTTATACGAACCAAAGCTTGTACAAAACAATGAATATTAGGAAGATTAGCAATCTTTCTGTGAAAAAGAACAGAAAGAGCAGAGATTTGTCCTTTCAAGGAACTTGCGGACAAACCCTTATCTAAACCATCCTGAAGAAACTGTAAAATTCTCGGTATTCTAAAAGAATGCCAAGAAAAATGATGAGAAAGACACCAAGAAATATAAGTCTTCCAGACTCTATAATATATCTCTCTAGATACAGATTTACGAGCCTGTAACATAGTATTAATCACAGAGTCAGAGAAACCTCTTTGACCAAGAATCAAGCGTTCAATCTCCATACCTTTAAATTTAAGGATTTCAGATCCTGATGGAAAAAAGGACCTTACGACAGAAGGTCTGGTCTTAACGGAAGAGTCCACGGTTGGCAAGAGGCCATCCGGACAAGATCCGCATACCAAAACCTGTGAGGCCATGCCGGAGCTACCATCAGAACAAACTAGCATTCCTTCAGAATCTTGGAGATTACTCTTGGAAGAAGAACTAGAGGCGGAAAGATATAGGCAGGATGATACTTCCAAGGAAGTGATAATGCATCCACTGCCTCCGCCTGAGGATCCCGGGATCTGGACAGATACCTGGGAAGTTTCTTGTTTAGATGAGACGCCATCAGATCTATTTCTGGAAGTTCCCACATTTGAACAATCTGAAGAAATACCTCTGGGTGAAGAGACCATTCGCCCGGATGCAACGTTTGGCGACTGAGATAATCCGCTTCCCAATTGTCTATACCTGGGATATGAACCGCAGAGATTAGACAGGAGCTGGATTCCGCCCAAACCAGAATTCGAGATACTTCTTTCATAGCCAGAGGACTGTGAGTCCCTCCTTGATTATTGATGTATGCCACAGTTGTGACATTGTCTGTCTGAAAACAAATGAACGATTCTCTCTTCAGAAGAGGCCAAGACTGAAGAGCTCTGAAAATTGCACGGAGTTCCAAAATATTGATCGGTAATCTCACCTCCTGAGATTCCCAAACTCCTTGTGCCGTCAGAGATCCCCACACAGCTCCCCAACCTGTAAGACTTGCATCTGTTGAAATCACAGTCCAGGTCGGAAGAACAAAAGAAGCCCCCTGAATTAAACGATGGTGATCTGTCCACCACGTCAGAGAGTGTCGTACAATCGGTTTTAAAGATATTAATTGAGATATCTTTGTGTAATCCCTGCACCATTGATTCAGCATACAGAGCTGAAGAGGTCGCATGTGAAAACGAGCAAAGGGGATCGCGTCCGATGCAGCAGTCATAAGACCTAGAATTTCCATGCATAAGGCTACCGAAGGGAATGATTGTGACTGAAGGTTCCGACAAGCTGAAATCAATTTTAGACGTCTCTTGTCTGTCAAAGACAGAGTCATGGACACTGAATCTATCTGGAAACCCAGAAAGATTACCCTTGTCTGAGGAATCAATTAACTTTTTAGTGAATTGATCCTCCAACCATGATCTTGAAGAAACAACACAAGTCAATTCGTATGAAATTCTGCTAAATGTAAAGACTGAGCAAGTACCAAGATATCGTCCAAATAAGGAAATACCACAATACCCTGTTCTCTGATTACAGACAGAAGGGCACCGAGAACCTTTGTAAAAATTCTTGGAGCTGTAGCTAGGCCAAACGGCAGAGCCACAAACTGGTAATGCTTGTCCAGGAAAGAGAATCTCAGGAACTGATAGTGATCTGGATGAATCGGAATATGCAGATATGCATCCTGTAAATCTATTGTGGACATATAATGCCCTTGCTGAACAAAAGGCAAGATAGTCCTTACAGTTACCATTTTGAATGTTAGTATCCTTACATAACGATTCAATATTTTTAGATCCAGAACTGGTCTGAAGGAATTCTCCTTCTTTGGTACAATGAAGAGATTCGAATAAAACCCCATCCCCTGTTCCAGAACTGGAACTGGCATAATTACTCCAGCCAACTCTAGATCTGAAACACATTTCAGAAATGCTTGAGCTTTCACTGGATTTACTGGGACACGGGAAAGAAAAAATCTCTTTGCAGGAGGTCTTATCTTGAAACCAATTCTGTACCCTTCTGAAACGATGTTCTGAATCCAAAGATTGTGAACAGAATTGATCCAAATTTCTTTGAAAAAACTTAACCTGCCCCCTACCAGCTGAGCTGGAATGAGGGCCACACCTTCATGTGGACTTAGAAGCTGGCTTTGCTTTTCTAGAAGGCTTGGATTTATTCCAGACTGGAGATGGTTTCCAAACTGAAACTGCTCCTGAGGAAGAAGGATCAGGCTTTTGTTTTCGTTGTTGAAACGAAAGGAACGAAAACGATTATTAGCCCTGTTTTTACCCTTAGATTTTTTATCCTGTGGTAAAAAACAATTTATGCTTACCTGATAAATTCCTTTCTCCTGTAGTGTAGTCAGTCCACGGGTCATCCATTACTTATGGGATATTAACTCCTCCCCAACAGGAAGTGCAAGAGGATCACCCAAGCAGAGCTGCTATATAGCTCCTCCCCTCTACGTCACACCCAGTCATTCGACCAAGAACCAAACGAGAAAGGAGAAACTATAGGGTGCAGTGGTGACTGGAGTATAATTTAAAATTTAGACCTGCCATAAAAAACAGGGCGGGCCGTGGACTGACTACACTACAGGAGAAAGGAATTTATCAGGTAAGCATAAATTATGTTTTCTCCTGTTAAGTGTAGTCAGTCCACGGGTCATCCATTACTTATGGGATACCAATACCAAAGCTAAAGTACACGGATGACGGGAGGGACAGGCAGGATCTTTATACGGAAGGAACCACTGCCTGAAGAACCTTTCTCCCAAAAACAGCCTCCGAAGAAGCAAAAGTGTCAAATTTGTAAAATTTGGAAAAAGTATGAAGAGAAGACCAAGTTGCAGCCTTGCAAATCTGTTTAACAGAGGCCTCATTCTTAAAGGCCCAAGTGGAAGCCACAGCTCTAGTAGAATGAGCTGTAATCCTTTCAGGAGGTTGCTGTCCAGCAGTCTCATAGGCTAAACGTATTATGCTACGAAGCCAAAAGGATAGAGAGGTAGCAGATGCTTTTTGACCTCTCCTCTGTCCAGAATAAACGACAAACAGGGAAGAAGTTTGGCGAAAATCTTTAGTTGCCTGCAAACGTCCAGATTGTGCAGAAGTCTTTCCTTCTTTGAAGAAGGGTTAGGGCACAATGAAGGAACAACATTCTCTTGATTGATATTCTTGTTAGTGACTACCTTAGGTAAGAACCCAGGTTTAGTACGCAGAACTACCTTATCTGAATGAAAAATCAGATAAGGAGAATCACAATGTAAGGCTGATAATTCAGAGACTCTACGAGCCGAGGAAATAGCCATTAAAAACAGAACTTTCCAAGATAACAGCTTGATATTAATGGAATGAAGGGGTTCAAACGGAACACCCTGTAAAACGTTAAGAACTAAGTTTAAGCTCCATGGTGGAGCTACAGTCAAACACAGGCTTAATCCTAGCCAAAGCCTGACAAAAAGCCTGAACGTCTGGAACTTCTGACAGACGTTTGTGTAAAAGGATGGACAGAGCTGAGATCTGTCCCTTTAAAGAACTTGCAGATAAACCCTTTTCTAAACCTTCTTGTAGAAAAGACAATATTCTAGGAATCTTAACCTTACTCCATGAGTAACTCTTGGATTCGCACCAGTGTAAGTATTTACGCCATATCTTATGGTAAATCTTCCTGGTAACAGGTTTCCTAGTCTGTATTAAGGTATCGATTACCGACTCCGAAAATCCACGCTTTGATAAAATCAAGCGTTCAATCTCCATGCAGTCAGCTTCAGAGAAATTAGATTCTGATGTTTGAAAGGACCCTGAATTAGAAGGTCCTGTCTCAGAGGCAGAGACCAAGGTGGACAGGATGACATGTCCACTAGATCTGCATACCAGGTCCTGCGTGGCCACGCAGGCGCTATTAGAATCACTGATGCTTTCTCCTGTTTGATCCTGGCAATCAAACGAGGAAGCATCGGGAAGGGTGGAAACACATAAGCCATCCTGAAGGTCCAAGGTGCTGTCAAAGCATCTACCAGGACCGCTCCCGGGTCCCTGGACCCGTAACAAGGAAGCTTGGCGTTCTGGCGAGACTCCATGAGATCCATATCTGGTTTGCCCCAACGTCGAAGTATTTGGGCAAAGACCTCCGGATGAAGTTCCCACTCCCCCGGATGAAAAGTCTAGCGACTTAGGAAATCCGCCTCCCAGTTCTCCACTCCTGGAATGTGGATCGCTGACAGGTGGCAAGAGTGAGACTCTGCCCAGCGAATTATCTTTGATACTTCCATCATCGCTAGGGAACTCCTTGTCCCTCCTTGATGGTTGATGTAAGCTACAGTCGTGATGTTGTCCGACTGAAACCTGATGAACCTCCGAGTTGTTAATTGAGGCCAAGCCAGAAGGGCATTGAGAACTGCTCTCAATTCCAGAATGTTTATTGGGAGGAGACTCTCCTCCTGAGTCCATGATCCCTGAGCCTTCAGGGAATTCCAGACAGCGCCCCAACCTAGTAGGCTGGCGTCTGTTGTTACAATTGTCTAGTCTGGTCTGCTGAAGGGCATCCCCCTGGACAGATGTGGCCGAGAAAGCCACCATAGAAGAGAATCTCTGGTCTCCTGATCCAGATTCAGCGTAGGGGACAAATTGAGTAATCCCCATTCCACTGACTTAGCATGCACAACTGCAGCGGTCTGAGGTGCAGGCGTGCAAAAGGAACTATGTCCATTGCCACTACCATTAAGCCGATTACCTCCATGCATTGAGCCACTGACGGGTGTTGAATGGAATGAAGGACACGGCAAGCATTTAGAAGCTTTGTTAACCTGTTCTCTGTCAGGTAAAGTTTTCATTTCTACAGAATCTATAAGAGTCCCCAAGAAGGGAACTCTTGTGAGTGGTAAGAGAGAACTCTTTTCTTCGTTCACTTTCCACCCATGCGACCTTAGAAATGCCAGTACTAATTCTGTATGAGACTTGGCAGTTTGAAAGCTTGACGCTTGTATCAGAATGTCGTCTAGGTACGGAGCCACCGCTATGCCTCGCGGTCTTAGTACCGCCAGAAGAGAGCCCAGAACCTTTGTGAAGATTCTTGGAGCCGTAGCCAACCCGAATGGAAGAGCTACAAACTGGTAATGCCTGTCTAGGAAGGCAAACCTTAGATACCGGTAATGTTCTTTGTGAATCGGTATGTGAAGGTAAGCATCCTTTAAATCCACTGTGGTCATGTACTGACCTCTTTGGATCATGGGCAAGATTGTCCGAATAGTTTCCATTTTGAACGATGGAACTCTTAGGAATTTGTTTAGGATCTTTAAATCCAAGATGGGTCTGAAGGTTCCCTCCTTCTTGGGAACCACGAACAGATTTGAGTAAAATCCTTGTCCGTGTTCCGACCGCGGAACCGGATGGATCACTCCCATTAGTAAAAGATCTTGTACACAGCGTAGAAACGCCTCTTTCTTTATCTGGTTTGTTGACAACCTTGAAAGATGAAATGTCCCTTTTGGGGGAGAAGCTTTGAAGTCCAGAAGATATCCCTGAGATATGATCTCTAACGTCCAGGGATCCTGGACATCTCTTGCCCAAGCCTGGGCGAAGAGAGAAAGTCTGCCCCCCACTAGATCCGTTCCCGGATCGGGGGCCCTCACTTCATGCTGTCTTAGGGGCAGCAGCAGGTTTTCTGGCCTGCTTGCCCTTGTTCCAGGTCTGGTTAGGTTTCCAGCCTTGTCTGTAGCGAGCAACAGCTCCTTCCTGTTTTGGAGCAGAGGAAGTTGATGCTGTTCCTGCCTTTAAGTTACGAAAGGCACGAAAATTAGACTGTTTAGCCCTAGGTTTGGCTCTGTCTTGAGGCAGGGCATGGCCTTTACCTCCTGTAATATCAGCGATAATTTCTTTCAAACCGGGCCCGAATAAAGTCTGCCCCTTGAAAGGTATGTTAAGTAATTTTTATTTAGAAGTAACATCAGCTGACCAGGATTTTAGCCACAGTGCTCTGCGTGCCTGAATGGCGAATCCGGAATTCTTAGCCGTAAGTTTAGTTAAATGTACTACGGCATCAGAAATAAATGAATTAGCTAGCTTAAGGGTTTTAAGCTTGTGTGAAATCTCATCTAATGTCGCTGAGTCAAGGGTCTCTTCCAGAGACTCAAACCAAAATGCTGCCGCAGCCGTGACAGGCGCAATGCATGCAAGGGGTTGCAATATAAAACCTTGTTGAACAAACATTTTCTTAAGGTAACCCTCTAACTTTTTATCCATTGGATCTGAGAATGCACAGCTATCCTCCACCGGGATAGTGGTACGCTTAGCTAAAGTAGAAACTGCTCCCTCCACCTTAGGGACCGTTTGCCATAAGTCTTGTGTGGTGGCGTCTATTGGAAACATTTTTCTGAATATAGGAGGGGGTGAGAAAGGCACACCGGGTCTATCCCACTCCTTAGTAACAATTTCAGTAAGTCTCTTAGGTATAGGAAAAACATCAGTACTCGTCGGTACCGCAAAATATTTATCCAACCTACACATTTTCTCTGGGATTGCAACTGTGTTACAATCATTCAGAGCCGCTAACACCTCCCCTAGCAATACACGGAGGTTTTCCAGCTTAAACTTAAAATTTGAAATGTCTGAATCCAGTTTATTTGGATCAGATCCGTCACCCGCAGAATGAAGCTCTCCGTCCTCATTTTCTGCGAATTGTGACGCAGTATCAGACATGGCCCTAGCATTATCAGCGCACTCTGTTCTCACCCCAGAGTGATCTAGTTTACCCCTAAGTTCTGGCAATTTAGACAAAACTTCAGTCATAACATTAGCCATGTCTTGTAAAGTGATTTGTAATGGCCGCCCTGATGTACTTGGCGTTACAATATCACGCACCTCCCGAGCGGGAGATGCAGGTACTAACACGTGAGGCAAGTTAGTCGGCATAACTTCCCCCTCGTTGTTTGGTGAATGTTGTTCAACATGTACAGATTGATTTTTATTTAAAGTAGCATCAATGCAATTAGTACATAAATTTCTATTGGGCTCCACTTTGGCTTTTGAACATATTGCACAAAGAGATTCCTCTGAGTCAGACATGTTTAACAAACTAGCAATGAAACTAGCAAGCTTGGAAATACTTTTCAACTAAATTTACAAGCAAAATGAAAAACGTTACTGTGCCTTTAAGAAGCACAGAAAGAAACTATGACAGTTAAATAACAATGAACCGGATTAGTTATAAAAACCAAATTTACCCAGTAAAAACATAAATTTAGCAAAAGATTGCACTCATTAGCAATGGATGATTAACCCTTAATATCAGAAAAAAAACGTATAACAATTGAAAATATAATCGTTTTTATCACAGTCAAAGCACAGCCTCACAGGTCTGCTGTGAGTGATTACCTCCCTCAAAACAAGTTTTGAAGACCCCTGAGCTCTGTGGAGACGTCCTGGATCATGCAGAGAGAGAAGGCAGACTTGTGACTGAATTTCTGATGCGTAGCAAAAGCGCCAAAAAAGGCCCCTCCCACTCACATACAACAGTGAGGGAAGCTCAGAAAACTGCATTAGTTTAAAATAAACGACAGCCATGTGGAAAATAACGCCCAAAAACAATTTTTCACCAAGTACCTCAGATAATTCAACGATTTAACATGCCAGCAAAACGTTTAAAAACTAACTTATGAAATGTCATTAAAAGCCTGCTGCTAGTCGTTCACACTGCAAGTTAGGCTAAAAGTTATATGCATACAGTATTTTCCCAGCGAAGTGCCATTCCCCAGAATACTGAAGTGTTAACATACATACATATCAGCCTGATACCAGTTGCTACTACTGCATTTAAGGCTGTACTTACATTATATCGGTATTGGCAGTATTTTCTCAGTCAATTCCATTCCTTAGAAAATAATATACTGCAACATACCTCTTTGCAGGTGCACCTGCCCGCTGTCCCCTGATCTGAAGTTACCTCACTCCTCAGAATGGCCGAGAACAGCAAATGGATCTTAGTTACGTCCGCTAAGATCATACAAAGAAAACTCAGGAAGATTCTTCTTCAAATTCTGCCTGAGAAGAAAACAACACACTCCGGTGCCGTTTTAAAATAACAAACTTTTGATTGAAGATATAAAAACTAAGTATAATCACCACAGTCCTCTCACACATCCTATCTATTAGTTGGGTGCAAGAGAATGACTGGGTGTGACGTAGAGGGGAGGAGCTATATAGCAGCTCTGCTTGGGTGATCCTCTTGCACTTCCTGTTGGGGAGGAGTTAATATCCCATAAGTAATGGATGACCCGTGGACTGACTACACTTAACAGGAGAAAAGTTCCTTTCCCACCAGTAACAGTTGAGATAATAGAATCCAACTGAGAACCAAATAATTTGTTACCCTGGAAAGAAAGGGAAAGTAGAGTTGATTTAGAAGACATATCAGCATTCCAAGTTTTAAGCCATAAAGCTCTTCTAGCTAAAATAGCTAGAGACATAAACCTGACATCAACTCTGATAATATCAAAAATGGCATCACAGATAAAATTATTAGCATGTTGAAGAAGAATAATAATATTATGAGAATCATGATCTGTTACTTGTTGCGCTAAAGTTTCCAACCAAAAAGTTGAAGCTGCAGCAACATCAGCCAATGATATAGCAGGTCTAAGAAGATTACCTGAACACAGATAAGCTTTTCTTAGAAAGGATTCAATTTTCCTATCTAAAGGATCCTTAAACGAAGTACCATCTGCCGTAGGAATAGTAGTACGTTTAGCAAGGGTAGAAATAGCCCCATCAACTTTAGGGATTTTGTCCCAAAATTCTAATCTGTCAGATGGCACAGGATATAATTGCTTAAAACGTTTAGGAGTAAATGAATTACCCAAATTATTCCACTCTCTGGAAATTACTTCAGAAATAGCACCAGGAACAGGAAAAACTTCTGGAATAACCACAGGAGATATAAAGACCTTATCTAAACGTTTAGATTTAGTATCAAGAGGACCAGAATCCTCAATTTCTAAAGCAATTAGTACTTCTTTAAGTAAAGAAAAAATAAATTCCATTTTAAATAAATATGAAGATTTATCAGCATCAACCTCTGAGACAGAATCCTCTGAACCAGAAGAGTCATTAGAATCAGAATGATGATGTTCATTTAAAAATTCATCTGTATAAAGAGAAGTTTTAAAAGATTTTTTATGTTTACTAGAAGGAGGAATAACAGACATAGCCTTCTTGATGGATTCAGAAACAAAATCTCTTATGTTATCAGGAACACTCTGAACATTAGATGTTGATGGAACTGCAACAGGTAATGGTACTTTACTAAAGGAAATATTATCTGCATTAACAAGTTTGTCATGACAATTAATACAAACAACAGCTGGAGGAACAGCTACCAAAAGTTTACAGCAGATACACTTAGCTTTGGTAGTTCAAGCACCAGACAGCGATTTTCCTGAAGTATCTTCTGACTCAGATGCAACGTGAGACATCTTGCAATATGTAAGAGAAAAAACAACATATATAAAGCAAAATTGATCAAATTCCTTAAATGACAGTTTCAGGAATGGGAAAAAATGCCAAGGAACAAGCTTCTAGCAACCAGAAGCAATGAAAAATGAGACTTAAATGTGGAGACAAAAGCGACGCCCATATTTTTTTAGCGCCAAATAAGACGCCCACATTATTTGTCGCCAAAAATGACGCCACATCCGGAACGCCAACATTTTTGGCGCAAAAGAACGTCAAAAAATGACGCAACTTCCGGCGACACGTATGACGCCGGAAACAGAAAAACATAATTTATGCAAGAACTTACCTGATAAATTCATTTCTTTCATATTAACAAGAGTCCATGAGCTAGTGACGTATGGGATATACATTCCTACCAGGAGGGGCAAAGTTTCCCAAACCTTAAAATGCCTATAAATACACCCCTCACCACACCCACAAATCAGTTTAACGAATAGCCAAGAAGTGGGGTGATAAGAAAAAAAGTGCGAAGCATATAAAATAAGGAATTGGAATAATTGTGCTTTATACAAAAAAATCATAACCACCACAAAAAAGGGTGGGCCTCATGGACTCTTGTTAATATGAAAGAAATGAATTTATCAGGTAAGTTCTTACATAAATTATGTTTTCTTTCATGTAATTAACAAGAGTCCATGAGCTAGTGACGTATGGGATAATGACTACCCAAGATGTGGATCTTTCCACACAAGAGTCACTAGAGAGGGAGGGATAAAATAAAGACAGCCAATTCCTGCTGAAAATAATCCACACCCAAAATAAAGTTTAACGAAAAACATAAGCAGAAGATTCAACTGAAACCGCTGCCTGAAGAACTTTTCTACCAAAAACTGCTTCAGAAGAAGAAAATACATCAAAATGGTAGAATTTAGTAAAAGTATGCAAAGAGGACCAAGTTGCTGCTTTGCAGATCTGGTCAACCGAAGCTTCATTCCTAAACGCCCAGGAAGTAGATACTGACCTAGTAGAATGAGCTGTAATTCTCTGAGGCGGAATTTTACCCGACTCAACATAGGCAAGATGAATTAAAGATTTCAACCAAGATGCCAAAGAAATGGCAGAAGCTTTCTGGCCTTTCCTAGAACCGGAAAAGATAACAAATAGACTAGAAGTCTTACGGAAAGATTTCGTAGCTTCAACATAATATTTCAAAGCTCTAACAACATCCAAAGAATGCAACGATTTCTCCTTAGAATTCTTAGGATTAGGACATAATGAAGGAACCACAATTTCTCTACTAATGTTGTTGGAATTCACAACTTTAGGTAAAAATTCAAAAGAAGTTCGCAACACCGCCTTATCCTGATGAAAAATCAGAAAAGGAGACTCACAAGAAAGAGCAGATAATTCAGAAACTCTTCTAGCAGAAGAGATGGCCAAAAGGAACAAAACTTTCCAAGAAAGTAATTTAATGTCCAATGAATGCATAGGTTCAAACGGAGGAGCTTGAAGAGCTCCCAGAACCAAATTCAAACTCCAAGGAGGAGAAATTGGCTTAATGACAGGTTTTATACGAACCAAAGCTTGTACAAAACAATGAATATCAGGAAGAATAGCAATCTTTCTGTGAAAAAGAACAGAAAGAGCGGAGATTTGTCCTTTCAAAGAACTTGCGGACAAACCCTTATCTAAACCATCCTGAAGAAACTGTAAAATTCTCGGTATTCTAAAAGAATGCCAAGAAAAATGATGAGAAAGACACCAAGAAATATAAGTCTTCCAGACTCTATAATATATCTCTCGAGATACAGATTTACGAGCCTGTAACATAGTATTAATCACGGAGTCAGAGAAACCTCTTTGACCAAGAATCAAGCATTCAATCTCCATACCTTTAAATTTAAGGATTTCAGATCCGGATGGAAAAAAGGACCTTGCGACAGAAGGTCTGGTCTTAACGGAAGAGTCCATGGTTGGCAAGATGCCATCCGGACAAGATCCGCATACCAAAACCTGTGAGGCCATGCCGGAGCTATTAGCAGAACAAACGAGCATTCCCTCAGAATCTTGGAGATTACTCTTGGAAGAAGAACTAGAGGCGGAAAGATATAGGCAGGATGATACTTCCAAGGAAGTGATAATGCATCCACTGCCTCCGCCTGAGGATCCCGGGATCTGGACAGATACCTGGGAAGTTTCTTGTTTAGATGAGAGGCCATCAGATCTATCTCTGGGAGCCCCCACATTTGAACAATCTGAAGAAATACCTCTGGGTGAAGAGACCATTCGCCCGGATGCAACGTTTGGCGACTGAGATAATCCGCTTCCCAATTGTCTACACCTGGGATATGAACCGCAGAGATTAGACAGGAGCTGGATTCCGCCCAAACCAAAATTCGAGATACTTCTTTCATAGCCAGAGGACTGTGAGTCCCTCCTTGATGATTGATGTATGCCACAGTTGTGACATTGTCTGTCTGAAAACAAATGAACGATTCTCTCTTCAGAAGAGGCCAAAACTGAAGAGCTCTGAAAATTGCACGGAGTTCCAAAATATTGATCGGTAATCTCACCTCCTGAGATTCCCAAACTCCTTGTGCCGTCAGAGATCCCCACACAGCTCCCCAACCTGTGAGACTTGCATCTGTTGAAATTACAGTCCAGGTCGGAAGAACAAAAGAAGCCCCCTGAATTAAACGAAGGTGATCTGTCCACCACGTTAGAGAACAATCGGTTTTAAAGATATTAATTGATATATCTTCGTGTAATCCCTGCACCATTGGTTCAGCATACAGAGCTGAAGAGGTCGCATGTGAAAACGAGCAAAGGGGATCGCGTCCGATGCAGCAGTCATAAGACCTAGAATTTCCATGCATAAGGCTACCGAAGGGAATGATTGAGACTGAAGGTTTCGACAAGCTGTAATCAATTTTAGACGTCTCTTGTCTGTTAAAGACAGAGTCATGGACACTGAATCTATCTGGAAACCCAGAAAGGTTACCCTTGTTTGAGGAATCAAAGAACTTTTTGGTAAATTGATCCTCCAACCATGATCTTGAAGAAACAACACAAGTCGATTCGTATGAGACTCTGCTAAATGTAAAGACTGAGCAAGTACCAAGATATCGTCCAAATAAGGAAATACCACAATACCCTGTTCTCTGATTACAGACAGAAGGGCACCGAGAATCTTTGTGAAAATTCTTGGAGCTGTAGCAAGGCCAAACGGTAGAGCCACAAATTGGTAATGCTTGTCTAGAAAAGAGAATCTCAGGAACTGATAATGATCTGGATGAATCGGAATATGCAGATATGCATCCTGTAAATCTATTGTGGACATATAATTCCCTTGCTGAACAAAAGGCAATATAGTCCTTACAGTTACCATCTTGAACGTTGGTATCCTTACATAACGATTCAATAATTTTAGATCCAGAACTGGTCTGAAGGAATTCTCCTTCTTTGGTACAATGAAGAGATTTGAATAAAACCCCATCCCCTGTTCCGGAACTGGAACTGGCATAATTACTCCAGCCAACTCTAGATCTGAAACACAATTCAGAAATGCTTGAGCTTTCACTGGATTTACTGGGACACGGGAAAGAAAAAATCTCTTTGCAGGAGGTCTCATCTTGAAACCAATTCTGTATCCTTCTGAAACAATGTTCTGAATCCAAAGATTGTGAACAGAATTGATCCAAATTTCTTTGAAAAAACGTAACCTGCCCCCTACCAGCTGAACTGGAATGAGGGCCGTACCTTCATGTGAACTTAGAAGCAGGCTTTGCCTTTCTAGCAGGCTTGGATTTATTCCAGACTGGAGATGGTTTCCAAACTGAAACTGCTCCTGAGGACGAAGGATCAGGCTTTTGTTCTTTGTTGAAACGAAAGGAACGAAAACGATTGTTAGCCCTGTTTTTACCTTTAGATTTTTTATCCTGTGGTAAAAAAGTTCCTTTCCCACCAGTAACAGTTGAAATAATAGAATCCAACTGAGAACCAAATAATTTGTTTCCCTGGAAAGAAATGGAAAGTAGAGTTGATTTAGAAGCCATATCAGCATTCCAAGTCTTAAGCCATAAAGCTCTTCTGGCTAAGATAGCCAGAGACATAAACCTAACATCAACTCTAATAATATCAAAAATGGCATCACAGATAAAATTATTAGCATGCTGGAGAAGAATAATATCATGAGAATCACGATTTGTTACTTGTTGCGCTAGAGTTTCCAACCAAAAAGTTGAAGCTGCAGCAACATCAGCCAATGATATAGCAGGTCTAAGAAGATTACCTGAACACAGATAAGCTTTTCTTAGAAAAGATTCAATTTTTCTATCTAAAGGATCCTTAAACGAGGTACCATCTGACGTAGGAATGGTAGTACGTTTAGCAAGGGTAGAAATAGCCCCATCAACTTTAGGGATTTTGTCCCAAAATTCTAACCTGTCAGGCGGAACAGGATATAATTGCTTAAAACATTTAGAAGGAGTAAATGAATTACCCAATTTATCCCATTCTTTGGAAATTACTGCAGAAATAGCATTAGGAACAGGAAAAACTTCTGGAATAACCGCAGGAGCTTTAAAAACCTTATCCAAACGTATAGAATTAGTATCAAGAGGACTAGAATCCTCTATTTCTAAAGCAATTAGTACTTCTTTAAGTAAAGAGCGAATAAATTCCATCTTAAATAAATATGAAGATTTATCAGCATCAATCTATGAGATAGAATCCTCTGAACCAGAAGAGTCCAAAGAATCAGAATGATGGTGTTCATTTAAAAATTCATCTGTAGAGAGAAGATTTAAAAGACTTTTTACGTTTACTAGAAGGAGAAATAACAGACAAAGCCTTCTTTATGGATTCAGAAACAAAATCTCTTATGTTATCAGGAACATTCTGCACCTTAGATGTTGAGGGAACTGCAACAGGCAATGGTACATTACTAAAGGAAATATTATCTGCTTTAACAAGTTTGTCATGACAATTATTACAAACAACAGCTGGAGGAATAGCTACCAAAAGTTTACAGCAGATACACTTAGCTTTGGTAGATCCAGCAGGCAGTGGTTTTCCTGTAGTATCTTCTGGCTCAGATGCAACGTGAGACATCTTGCAATATGTAAGAGAAAAAACAACATATAAAGCAAAATAGATCAAATTCCTTATAAGACAGTTTCAGGAATGGGAAAGAATGCCAAATATCAAGCTTCTAGCAACCAGAAGCAAATGAAAAATGAGACTGAAATAATGCGGAGACAAAAGCGACGCCCATATTTTTTAGCGCCAAATAAGACGCCCACATTATTTGGCGCCTAAATGCTTTTGGCGCCAAAAATGACGCCACATCCGGAACGCCGACATTTTTGGCGCAAAATAACGTCAAAAAATGACGCAACTTCCGGCGACACGTATGACGCCGGAAACGGAAAAGAATTTTTGCGCCAAAAAAGTCCGCGCCAAGAATGACGCAATAAAATGAAGCATTTTCAGCCCCCGCGAGCCTAACAGCCCACAGGGAAAAAAGTCAAATTTTTGAGGTAAGAAAAATATGATAATTCAATGCATAATCCCAAATATGAAACTGACTGTCTGAAAATAAGGAAAGTTGAACATTCTGAGTCAAGGCAAATAAATGTTTGAATACATATATTTAGAACTTTATAAATAAAGTGCCCAACCATAGCTTAGAGTGTCACAGAAAATAAGACTTACTTACCCCAGGACACTCATCTACATGTTTGTAGAAAGCCAAACCAGTACTGAAACGAGAATCAGTAGAGGTAATGGTAAATATAAGAGTATATCGTCGATCTGAAAAGGGAGGTAAGAGATGAATCTCTACGACCGATAACAGAGAACCTTATGAAATAGACCCCGTAGAAGGAGATCACTGCATTCAATAGGCAATACTCTCTTCACATCCCTCTGACATTCACTGCACGCTGAGAGGAAAACCGGGCTCCAACTTGCTGCGGAGCGCATATCAACGTAGAATCTAGCACAAACTTACTTCACCACCTCCCTTGGAGGCAAAGTTTGTAAAAACTGATTTGTGGGTGTGGTGAGGGGTGTATTTATAGGCATTTTAAGGTTTGGGAAACTTTGCCCCTCCTGGTAGGAATGTATATCCCATACGTCACTAGCTCATGGACTCTTGTTAATTACATGAAAGAAAGATTTTTTGCGCCAAAAAAGTCCACGCCAAGAATGACGCAATAAAATGAAGCATTTTCAGCCCCCGCGAGCCTAACAGCCCACAGGGAAAAAAAGTCAAATTTTTAAGGTAAGAAAAATGATTGATTCAAATGCATTATCCAAAATATGAAACTGACTGTCTGAAAATAAGGAATGTTGAACATCCTGAGTCAAGGCAAATAAATGTTTGAATACATATATTTAGAACTTTATTAAAAAAGTGCCCAACCATAGCTTAGAGTGTCACAGAAAATAAGACTTACTTACCCCAGGACACTCATCTACATGTTTGTAGAAAGCCAAACCAGTACTGAAACGAAAATCAGCAGAGGTAATGGTATATATATATGAGTATATCGTCGATCTGAAAAGGGAGGTAAGAGATGAATCTCTACGACCGATAACAGAGAACCTATGAAATAGACCCCGTAGAAGGAGATCATTGAATTCAAACAGGCAATACTCTCCTCACATCCCTCTGACATTCACTGCACGCTAAGAGGAAAACCGGGCTCCAACCTGCTGCGGAGCGCATATCAACGTAGAATCTAGCACAAACTTACTTCACCACCTCCATAGGAGGCACAGTTTGTAAAACTGATTTGTGGGTGTGGAGAGGGGTGTATTTATAGGCATTTTGAGGTTTGGGAAACTTTGCCCCTCCTGGTAGGAATGTATATCCCATACGTCACTAGCTCATGGACTCTTGCTAATTACATGAAAGAAATTAACTATGGTTTAGCACGTTTGTTCCATCCTCAGTTATAAAGGATGAAATTACAAACAAAACAGCTGAAATTCTTTAATATAATGTACACAGAACAGGACGGTACTGTCTCTTTAATTCTGAAAGAAACTCATTCTTTGGAGAGTTTGTACCATCCCACGTTACAAAGGATGATTGAACAAACAAAACAGCCACAATCTTGAAAATATATATTTTTTTATTTGCTTTTTAAAAAAGGAACATGTTATCTCTGTCGTGTAGAGATAAACCATTAACATAGATACTGCTACAAGACATAGCTATGTATATAAAAAGCAAAGGTTTTGCAAGAAACCACAGAGCCCTGCCTGTGGTTCATAAATTAATTTGGGCAACATGTAAAATATTGTGGCAAGGGTTGTGCAATAAAATCCACACACAATAAATTTTTTATGTAGTGTGCATCTGCTCCGTCCTAAGACACCAAGGAGAAAGGGACAAACAAACAGCTGAAATTCGTATTACTGTTTCTTTAAATCATAAAAAGAAACCTATTGTAGTGTATGCAATATCCCTTCCAAAGCACAAGGGATGGATTAGCATACTAACAGTTGAAAGGCAGTAATAAACTGACACCAAGAAAACGGTACTGTGTCTTTAAATGGTAAAGTAACACTTTAATTCATGAGAGTTGAATCATCCCAGGTCACAACGGATGAAGCAGAAAGACCTTTACAAAAGTTTAAACTGCAAAGATTTTGAATTGAATTTCGACCTGAGAAAATAAAGACAGCTAAAAAGAGTACTAGCTGCTTTATGTACCCCATGGAAGCTGGAACGCAAACAATTGCGATAACAGCAGTGCCATAGCTTCCGATGACTGGAAGTGGTATGAGAAGTGCTCAATACAGAGTACACACGTTAACAGTTACCGAGTTCTCCGTTCTTTGCTAATGCATAGCCCTGCAAGGAGGAAAAAGTCTCCAGATCACATTAATAAAGAAAGGAACCTCCGCTCCTTACTACATTGCTCAAATAGGTAGAAGGAGGAAGAAGAGACTTCGGCGCCCTTTAGTTTTGCGCCCTTTAGGAACTCCGCCCCTTGTGGGCGTTTTGTCTGCCATCTCCCGGTCGCCATAGTTTATATGTAAAGGCACCGGGAGTGATATGTACAAATAAAAGGGTGTCGTCTCCAGCAGCCTACTGCCCCTTAAAGGGACAGTCAACCATAGAATTGTTATTGTTTTAAAAAGATAGATAATCCCTTTATTACTCATTCCCCAGTTTTGCATAACCAACAGTTATATTAATGTATTTTTTACCTTTGTGATTACCTTGTATCTAGGAACCTTCTTCCAGCCCCCTGATCACATGACTGACTGTTTATTATCTATTGTCTTAAATTTAGCATTGTATTGTGCTAGATCTTAAATAACTTTCTGTGCCTGAACAGTGTTATCTATATAGCCCACGTGTACTTTCTGTCTCTTTGTGTTGAAGAGATTTAAAAAGCATGTGATAAGAGGCAGCCCTCAAAGGCTTAGAAATTAGCATATGAGCCTACCTATGTTTAGTTTAAACTAAGAATACCAAGAGAAAAAAGCAAATTTGATGATAAAAGTAAATTGGAAAGTCTATTAAAATTAAAAGTTCTATCTGAATAATGAAAGTTTAATTTATACTTGACTGTCCCTTTAAGAATAGCCTAATTGGTCATAATACACATACACATTGTACGAGGATGACCAAAACCCCGCCCCTCGTGGGCTTAAACAACCCACTCCTGGTTGCCATTACGTTTGTACAGAAAGCGTCGAGAGGGAAAACTTACACAGACTGTTGCCCAATGTAAAGGGTAGCCGGTAGCAATGATCGTCAAAGCTAATGTCCAGCCACAGTGCCTTAACTTCTAAGACACTACAGTCACATAGTGAGCCCATAGTCATGCATGCCCCACAGTGCATTATCACCTCACTCCCTGTTACTAAAATAAGTCGCCATGTGAGGAGACTTTGTTAATGCTGTCAGGGGAAAACAACCCTTTACTGACAGAGCCCCAGTACCCATACAAACGGAAGTGCAGAAAAAAACCTTCCTGAGGTAACTAAGTCCCTGAGGAACTTTCCATGCAGAGAAATAAAGGCTGCACTTACCTCTTATGCTGTCCGACAGCAGGACAGCCTCAACAGGGTTCAGAGGTCCATTGTATCCCTCCTGTAGTCCTGCAGAAAGATGAACCCTGAGTTAATTGCAGCTTAGGCCATCACAGAAAGGGCAGCAGCACAGTATGGGAGGCGCAGTGAGAATTATGTCCCACAAGTTCCCATTGCTTCAAAGCCACCAAATGCTTCTCTTTTTTTGCTGAAGAGAGTGATCTGGTCTAGGCTACACCCTAGCACAAAGTAGCACTCAGAGGTACCACTTAAATAATAAACACTTGATTAAAGAATCTTTACTAAAACCTCCCTTCGCCATCTCCTATCTAACTAACACAGGCAAAGAGAATGACTGGGTGTGGGGGGGGGGAGGAGCTATTTGTACAGCTCTGCTGTGGAGCTCTTTGCCTCCTCCTGCTGACCAGGAGGCGATATCCCACAAGGATGAAATCCGTGGACTCATTGTATCTTGAAAAAGAAACAGCCTTATCCTGATGAAAAATCATAAAAGGAAACTCACAAGAGAGAGCAGACAATTCAGAAACTCTTCTAGCTGAAGAGATAGCCAAAAGAAATCTCACTTTCCAAAAAAGTAGTTTAATATCCAAAGAATGCATAGGCTCAAAAGGCCTAAGGTGCTTGTACCAACTGGCTCAGTTTGCGAATTGCTTACATGATACAAGCCCCACTGGTTCTCTGAGCAGCTGCAGTACATAAAATGCTCATGCACTGAGAATATCTAGTTATGCTGCACATGCAGAAAAATACGTTAACACTAAAAGAGTGATAACTTTTACTAGAAGTATTTTTAACAATACATGTATATTGTAAGTATGTTTCTATACAAATATGTAATTTATCTATGTCATTGGTTTTCAAACCTGTCCTCAGGCCTCCCAAACAGGCAACATTTTGAGGATATCTTAACTGGAGCATGGGTGAATTAATCAGCTGATTAGTAAACAGTTATTTTACCTGCTCTCATGCAAGGAAATTCAGAGATTTTGACCTGTTGAGGACAGGTTTGAAAACCGGTGATCTATGTGAATTTAAATTTTGACTGGAATGTCCATTTAAAGGAGGTTATCAATGTTGTGGCTTCATTCCAAATAAAAGCATTGTTGCAACATCAGTGAAGATATCGGGTTGTTTACATTGTGGATATTCTTGAAGGCCACTAAATATGCAAGCGTGTTGCCAATTTCAAGTTAAAGGGACAGTCTAGTCCAAAAAAAAACTTTCATGATTAAGATAGGGCATGTAATTTTAAACAATTTTCCAATTTACTTTTATCACCAATTTCTTTGTTCTCTTGGTATTCTTAGTTGAAAGCTTAACTTAGGAGGTTCATATGCCAATTTCTTAGACCTTGAAGGCCGCCTCTTAAGAATGCATTTTAACAGGTTTTTCACCACTAGAGGGTGTTAGTTCATGTTTTTCATATAGATAACACTGTGCTCGTGAAGTTACCCAATTGGCTAAACTGCAAGTCTGTCAAAAGAACAAATAAAGAGGCAGTCTGCAGAGGCTTAGATACAAGATAATCAGAGGTAAAAAAATATATAAATATAACTGTTGGTTATGCAAAACTAGGGATTATCCATCTTTTAAAACAATAACAATTCTGGTGTAGACTGTCCCTTTAACTCATAACTATAGACTGTCAGCATATGAATGTGTACATTAAAGATATTCAATGGCAAAAAAATAAATAAAATAAACATATGTTAAAGCCACAGTAAGTTTCCAACCAAACATTTCTTGATAGTAACTGAACAGTGTGCATAGTTCAAATTGCCAAATGTAAAGTGGTGTTCTTTCCTTAGTAATAAAATAAATATTGTACTAAAAAATAAATCTGGCAGATAGGTCCATTAGCCCATCAAAAGATGAGACTTCTTAATACACACAAGTTTAAAAAAAAAAAAAAAAAAAAAAAAAAGCAGAAACTCATCTCAACAACTAATATGTAAAACTATGGATTGGTGACCCACTTATAATAGTGCAGACATAGATTTCACCAGCAAACAAAGAGCTGTCTGCTAACTGAAATTGGCTGGGTTGGATACAGTTACTAAAAGGCATAATAGCTACCCTTACTTCTGCACATTGCAAAACTCTCCTTTTGTATTCTGAGGTGATTTGGACGTACATTGAAAATTCTGGAAATAGGAAGACATTCATTGATCCCCTGGTAAAGTATAAGAGGTTGCTAAATATAGGTAATATTTAAAACAAAATATATTCATAGTTGCTGCAGTTAAAATTACAACTGATAGATTTAAAGAGCATATTTATATTTTAGACTGATATTCATAGTCCTGAATAGTTTTAAGCTTGCCTTTTGTATGCTAAATATTTAAAACATTCATTGTTGCTGTAGTTAGCAGATTTATAAAAAAAACAAATTGTATTTTAACCTATTGTATTTCATAGCCTATGTATTGTAAACTAATCATGCTATAAATGCTAAGTATTTATCTTTGCAAATATACAAATATATTTTAGAATTTGTCTTAACTGTAGGTAATTAAGAACCATTTCAGCATTGATAAATTGGCATTTAAACTGACTGTTTACATTAAGAATAAATATACTTCTGGTGTTCTAATTAGAATTGTATTAGAATCATTTGTGGGTTAAATAACTTAATTGTACCAGTCTGAATGTTAGTGACTTATATCTTGATCTCATTGTGGTATTTTAATGCAATTCAATTGTGAATAAATAAGGTAAATTTTATGATCTTTGCATAGCATATTTTAATAATGTAAACGTGTATAGTATTCATATCTGGTTTTCTACAAATATATTTCAATGTGTCTATAAATTTCAACTAATAAAGAATTTAGGAATTTAATTTTATTGTTTCATATATGCATTTTATTGGGGTTTTATTTTAAAGAATTATTAAATATATTGTGTTATAACCCAGCCATATACTGACAACAGGCAGGGTTTGGAAACAGTAAGGCAATCCAGGACAGATAGGGGTCAACAAGTAGAGTGGTCAGACAGGCAGAGTTCAGCAACAATATCAATCCAGCAGTTAAGGGTTAAAGAGGTAGAGTTGTCAGACAAGCAGAGTTCACAGCAAGCAGTGAAATTCGTCAACACGGATTGCCCGGGAGCTGTTAGTCGGCAGTCTGGATGGGTTCACAGAAAAACTTCCCCTGCATTTCCAGACTCTAACTTTCATCAATACTCTCACTGAGAGGTTGACACGACCACTTAAAACTCCAGTCCTTTCTTTGAAGGGAACATACCCATTACAGGACTATCCAAATCTTCTGACACTTCTCTGCCACCTCCTATAGTGACGAAAGGCAAAAAATGACTGGAGGATAGGGGAAGTGGGAGGGATATTTAAGCTTTAGGCTGGAGTGTCTTTGCCTCCTCCTGGTGGCCAGGTGTTGTATTTCCCAACAGTAAGGAATGAAGTTGTGGACTCTACCTGCCTTATGGAAGGAAAAGGCAAGACATCCGCTAATAGTCAGTCCTTAAAACTTGTGTGCTGGTAGCAAATAAACAGTGTACGAGATGTTTAGGAGCATTTAGTGCAAAAGCACACTCCAAGTTAATTTTGAAAACTAGTGTAACAGTACCTAAAATCAATCATTCACACAGGTGCATTTATGCAGACAGCTTGTCTTTGAAACTTAGTTTCAGACTTACAACCGGATAAGTGCCGTATGGGTCTACACACCAACTTCTGTGACGGATCCTGATGCAGTTTCAAATTTCCGTTGTGTGTGATACTGCACCTGTTTGTACTAAGTTTTTCATCAGTGTACCAGCTGTAATACACTTCTGTATCAAGGTACTTGCTACAACTGGCTTTTTCTTCTCGATATCCACAGTTTTGGACTCAAACATGCCGCTCAATTGTCATGCATAAATATCAGGCTTGTTGCCAGGATATGGAAGTTATGTACATACTTGGTTTGATGTAAATAAATAATATTTCTGCAGCTTTAGTGCGGCTAGTGTCACTCTAGCATTTGGCTATTTACATCAATTGCTCTTTTCTTTTCATATTCGTATATAATAAATTTGTGACTGCCAGCACATAGCTTAAAGTCATACAAAGAGTGCAAAAATAATTTTGGTTTTATATTGAAACTTTCTAATTTACTTCTATTATCAAATGTTCTTAGTTTTCTTCTTATTCTTTGTTGAAAGTAAGTTCAGGAATGTGCCTGTGTCTGCAGTACTATACGAACAGGTGTTTTGTAACAATGTTATACCTATCCCCTTAAGACTGCATACAACACATACAATAACCTCTGACATGAAAGGATTAGTCATTATCAAATAAGTTGTCTCATGTCCCTTTAGGTAACAGGTGATTGCAACTTCTATAATCATAACCCGTGTCTATATAGTAGGTGACTTAAAGGGATATTAAACCCAATTGTTTTCTCTCGTGATTTAGATAGAGCATGCAATTTAAAGCAACTTTCTAATGTACTTCTATTTATTTTTCTTTGTTCTCTTGGTTTCTTTATTTGAAAAAACAATAATGTAATTTTAGGAGCCGGACCATTTTTGGTTCAGCACCTTGGTTAGCGCTTGCCGATTGGTGGCTACATCAGCAAGTGCTACCCAGGTGCTGAAACAAAAATGGACCGGCTCCTAAGCTTAAATTCCTGCTTTTCACATAAAGATACCAAGAGAATTAAGAAAAATTGATCAAAGGAGTAAAATTAGAAAGTTGTTTAAAATTACTTGCTCTATCTGAATCATAAAAAAATAAAATTAAAAAAAAAAAAACAGAATTTATGTTTACCTGATAAATTTCTTTCTCCAACGGTGTGTCCGGTCCACGGCTTCATCCTTACTTGTGGGATATTCTCTTCCCCTACAGGAAATGGCAAAGAGAGCACACAGCAAGAGCTGTCCATATAGCCCCCCCCTCTGGCTCCACCCCCCAGTCATTCGACCGACGGTTAGGAGAAAAAGGAGAAACTATAGGGTGCCGTGGTGACTGTAGTGTATAAAGAAAGAAATTTTTCAAACCTGATTAAAAACCAGGGCGGGCCGTGGACCGGACACACCGTTGGAGAAAGAAATTTATCAGGTAAACATAAATTCTGTTTTCTCCAACATTGGTGTGTCCGGTCCACTGCTTCATCCTTACTTGTGGGAACCAATACCAAAGCTTTAGGACACGGATGAAGGGAGGGAGCAAACCAGGTTACCTAAACGGAAGGCACCACGGCTTGCAAAACCTTTCTCCCAAAAATAGCCTCCGAAGAAGCATAAGTATCGAATTTGTAAAATTTGGCAAAAGTATGCAGAGAAGACCAAGTCGCTGCCTTACAGATCTGATCAACAGAAGCCTCGTTCTTGAAGGCCCATGTGGAAGCCACAGCTCTAGTAGAATGAGCTGTAATTCGTTCAGGAGGCTGCCGTCCGGCAGTCTCATAAGCCAATCGGATGATGCTTTTCAGCCAAAAAGAAAGAGAGGTAGCAGTAGCTTTCTGCCCTCTCCTCTTACCAGAATACACAACAAACAAGGATGAGGTCTGTCTGAAATCCTTTGTTGCTTCTAAATAGAACTTTAAAGCACGGACCACATCTAGATTGTGTAACAAACGTTCCTTCTTTGAAACTGGATTCGGACACAGAGAAGGAACAACAATTTACTGTTAGAAACGACCTTTGGAAGAAAACCAGGCTTGGTACGTAAAACTACCTTATCTGTATGGAATACCAGATAGGGAGAAGTACACTGCAAAGCAGATAATTCAGAAACTCTTCTAGCAGAAGAAATAGCAACCAAAAACAGAACTTTCCAAGATAGTAACTTAATATCTATGGAATGCATGGGTTCAAAAGGAACCCCCTGAAGAACTGAAAGAACCAAGTTTAGACTCCATGGAGGAGTCGTAGGTCTATAGACAGGCTTGATCGTGACTAACGCCTGTACAAACGCCTGTACAAACGCCTGTATATCTGGCACTGCTGCCAGACGTTTGTGCAACAAAACCGACAGAGCAGATATCTGTCCTTTTAGAGAACTAGCTGACAAACCTTTATCCAAGCCCTCTTGGTGAAAGGAAAGTATCCTTGGAATTTTAATTTTACTCCAAGAGTATCCCTTGGATCTGCACCAACAGATATATTTTTGCCATATTTTATGGTAAATTTTCCTAGTCACAGGCTTTCTGGCCTGAACCAGAGTATTTATAACCGAGTCAGAAAACCCACGCTTAGATAGAATCAAGCGTTTCCAAGCAGTCAGTTGGAGAGAGACTAGATTTGGATGTTCGAATGGACCTTGTACTAGAAGATCCTGCCTCAAAAGGTAGCTTCCATGGTGGAGCCGATGACATATTCACCAGGTCTGCATACCAAGTCCTGCGTGGCCACGCAGGAGCTATTAGAATCACCGAGGCCTGCTCCTGTTTGATCCTGGCTACAAGCCTGTGAAGGAGAGGGAACGGTGGAAACACATAAGGTAGGTTGAACGACCAAGGCGCCACTAATGCATCCACCAGTGTCGCCTTGGGATCCCTGGATCTGGACCCGTATCGAGGAACCTTGGCGTTCTGGCGAGACGCCATCAGATCCATATCTGGAATGCCCCATAGTTGAGTTAACTGGGCAAAAACCTCCGGGTGGAGTTCCCACTCCCCCGGATGAAAAGTCTGACGACTCAAATAATCCGCCTCCCAGTTGTCCACTCCTGGGATGTGAATTGCAGATAGGTGGCAGGAGTGATCCTCCGCCCATTTGATGATCTTGGATACCTCTTTCATCGCCAAGGAACTCTTTGTTCCCCCCTGATGATTGATTACGCTACAGTCGTCATGTTGTCCGACTGGAACCTTATGAATTTGGCCTTTGCTAGGTGAGGCCAAGCCAGGAGCGCATTGAATATCGCTCTCAGTTCTAAAATGTTTATCGGAAGAAGAGACTCTTCGAGACCATAGACCTTGAGCTTTCAGAGAGTCCCAGACCGCACCCCATCCTAAGAGACTGGCGTCGGTCGCGACAATGACCCACTCTGGTCTGCGGAAACTCATTCCCTGAGACAGGTGATTGTGAGACAACCACGAGCGGAGAGAATCCCTGGTTACCTGATCTACTTGAATCTGGGGAGACAAGTCTGCATAGTCCCCATTCCACTGATTGAGCATGCACAGTTGTAATGGTCTTAGATGAATTCGAGCAAAAGGAACTATGTCCATTGCTGCAACCATTAATCCTACTACTTCCATGCACTGAGCTATGCAAGGCTGAAGAATAGAGTGAAGAACTTGACAAGCGTTTAGAAGCTTTAACTTTCTGACCTCTGTCAGGAAGATCTTCATTTCTACAGAATCTATTATTGTTCCCAAAAAGGGAACTCTTGTTGACGGGGACAGGGAACTCTTTTCTACGTTCACCTTCCACCCGTGAGATCTGAGAAAGGCTAGAACAATGTCTGTATGAGCCTTTGCTTTGGAAAGAGACGACGCTTAGATTAGAATGTCATCTAGATAAGGTGCTACAGCAATGCCCCTCGGTCTTAATACCGCTAGAAGGGACCCTAGCACCTTTGTGAAAATTCTGGGAGCAGTGGCTAAACCGAAGGGAAGAGCCACAAACTGATAATGTTTGTCCAGGAAAGCGAACCGCAGGAACTGATGGTGATTTTTGTGGATCGGAATATGCAGGTACGCATCCTTTAAGTCCACGGTAGTCATATATTGACCCTCCTGGATTGTTGGTAAAATCGTTCGAATGGTTTCCATTTTGAATGATGGAACTTTGAGGAATTTGTTTTGAATTTTTAAATCCAGAGTTGGCCTGAAAGTTCCCTCCTTTCTGGGAACTACAAACAGGTTTGAGTAAAACCCCTGACCTTGTTCCGTTAAAGGAACTGGGTGTATCACTCCCATCTTCACTAGGTCTCCTACACAGTGTAAGAATGCCTGTCTCTTTATCTGGTCTAAAGATAAGCGAGACATGTGGAACCTTCCCCTCGGGGGAAGTTCCTTGAACTCTAGAAGATACCCCTGAGACACTATGTCTAGACCCAGGGATCCGGAACATCTCTTGCCCAAGCCTGAGCAAAGAGAGAGAGTCTGCCCCCTACTAGATCCGGTCCCAGATCAGGGGCTACCCCTTCATGCTGTCTTGGTAGCAGCAGCAGGCTTTTTGGCCTGTTTACCCTTGTTCCAGCCTTGCAATGGTTTTCATGCTGGTTTAGGCTGGGAAGTGTTGCCTTCCTGTCTGGAGGCCACAGAGTTAGGATTCGGTCCGTTCCTGAAATTGCGAAAGAAACGAAAATTAGATTTGTTCTTAGCCTTGAAAGGCCTATCCTGTGGGAGGGCAGTAATGTCTGAAATAATCTCTTTCAATTCCGGCCCGAAAAGGGTCTTACCCTTGAAAGGAATATTAAGCAATTTATTCTTGGACGACACATCCGCCGACCAGGATTTTAGCCAAAGCGCTCTGCGCGCCACTATTGCAAAACCTGAATTTTTCGCCGCTAACTTAGCCAATTGGAAAGCGGCATCCAAAATAAAGGAATTAGCCAACTTTAGTGCGTGAATTCTGTCCATGACTTCATCATATGGAGTCTCTTTTTGGAGCGAATTTTCTAGTTCCTCGAACCAAAAATACGCTGCCGTGGTGAGAGGAATAATGCACGAGATTGGTTGAAGAAGGAAACCTTGCTGAACAAATATCTTTTTTAGCAATCCTTCCAATTTTGTATCCATAGGATCTTTGAAAGCGCAACTGTCCTCAATAGGAATAGTTGTGCGCTTAGCTAACGTTGACACTGCCCCCTCAACCTTAGGAACCGTTTGCCATGCGTCCCTTCTAGGGTCGACAATGGGGAACATTTTCTTGAATATAGGAGGTGGAACAAAAAAGGTATACCTGGCTTTTCCCACTCCTTAGTCACTATGTCCGCCACCCGCTTGGGTATCGGAAAAGCATCAGCGTGCACTGGGACCTCTAAGAATTTGTCCATCTTGCACAATTTCTCGGGAATTACCAAAGAATCACAGTCATCAAGAGTAGTTAGGACCTCCTTAAGCAGGGCGCGGAGATGTTCTAACTTAAATGTCACGATATCAGTGTCTGCCTGCTGAGAAACTTTTCCTGAATCAGAAATTTCCCCCTCAGACAGACCCTCCCTCACTGCCAATTCAGATTGATGTGAGGGTATAACTGATAAATTGTCCTCAGCGCCAACCTGCTCATCTTGTGTATTTAAAACTGAGCAATCACGCTTTCTAGGGTAGGATGGCAGTTTGGATAATAGATTTGCTATAGAATTATCCATTACTGCAGTTAATTGCTGCATAGTAACCAGCATTAGCGCACTAGATGAACTAGGTATCGCTTGCGCGGGCAAAACTGGTGTTGACACAGAAGGAGCGGATGATGAACTATCCCCACTACCTTCATTAGAAGAATCATCTTGGGCAATCTTATTAAATGTGACCGTACTGTCCTTACTTTGTTTGGACGCTATGACACAATTCGCGCATACATTAATAGGGGGAACCACCTTGGCTTCCATACACACAGAACATAAGCCATCTGAAGGTATAGACATGTTAGACATAATTTGGCAGGCTAATAATGCAATAAAAGCGTTTTTAAAGAAAAGCGTTACTGTCCCTTTAAATAATAAACAAGCACACTTTATTTCTGATATTTTGAACAACAATGAAGGCAATGTCCGATTTTTACAAAATTTGCACCCCAGAGTCCTAATGCCCTGAAAGTATTGCACACCAAGTTTCAAGACTAACCCTTAAAATGAGCAAACCGGAGCTATTTGTTCAATTCAACAATTTTAGTACACTACAATCACTGCCACAGCCTTGCTGCGGCTTTTTACCTTACCTGACAGTTATTCAGCACTGAAATAAACCTTCCTGAGTCCGTTTTTGTAGCCACAGGACCCCTCACATGAAGCTGCATGCACTGCCATGGAAGTAAACTGCGCAATTGAGGCGCGAAAACGGGGCCTCCTTCCTCTGCATACCAGAGTGAAGGGGCCTTTCTGACTGAAATAGTAGTCTAACTAAATGCCAGGCGAATAAAAACGTTCCCAAAAGTGCTTTTAATTACACAAAACACTCTAAATGCCATCTAAACATGAAATAAATCAATCGATTTAGCCCACAATAGTGTCACCAGTATAGAGCCCATTTATAAGCCTTAATCTGTTATGAGTCTAAGAAAATGGCTTACTTACCCCTTAAGGGAAAACTGACAGTCTTCTAGCATTAACATGTCTTGTTAGAAATATGACTGATCATACCTGAAGCAGATAAGCCTGCAAACTGTTCCCCCCAACTGAAGTTCTCTGGTTTCAACAGCCCTGCATGGGAACAGCAATGGATTTTAGTTACTACTGCTAAAATCATATTCCTCTTTAACAGAAATCTTCTTCATTTTCTGTTGTAGAGTAAATAGTACAAACCGGCACTATTTTAAAATAAACTCTTGATAGAAGAAATAAAAAACTACAACTAACACCACATACTCTTTACCATCCCCGTGGAGATGCTACTTGTTCAGAGCGGCAAAGAGAATGACTGGGGGGCGGAGCCAGAGGGGGGGCTATATGGACAGCTCTTGCTGTGTGCTCTCTTTGCCATTTCCTGTAGGGGAAGAGAATATCCCACAAGTAAGGATGAAGCCGTGGACCGGACATACCAATGTTGGAGAAAAAAAAAAAAAGGGTTTAAAATCCCTTTAAGGTGCTCTGGGCTTACAATGAGACCCTAGCACCCCAAACTAAATGCTGCAATAGGGCTACATATACATGCTAAAAAAACTCTGCAGGCACTCTGCACCTTCCAGGATACAGCAGCATACAGACCAATATCAGGAACTACAAACATCTGCTTCCAAATTACTATGGAGCATGTCTACTTGTCATTCAACAGTTTGTCTTATTTTCGTATATTTGAAGGATGCTCAGTAGAAGCAAACCATTAATTTGGAATACACTAGACCATAAATTCACCCCCCCCCCCCCCCCAAGTCCCAGCTACCCCTTTACATATAAATATATAAAAAAAAATAAGATTTGATACCTGTTTTGTCATCTTGAACTTCAAACTCTGCACCAGCTGAACCCAAGAGAGATGAACCATGTTTTAACAGTCTTGAGATATCAAATCTGTCAAAACTAAGCCGATCCGACGCTAGAGAGTCATCATTTGCATACTCTGACCCAGGCTCTAGATTAAAGAGAAAAATTATTTCATTGACAAAAACGAAGAGCAACCCTGACATCAGAGACCTAAATATTATCAAACAATGTATTCTACTATAAAGTTTTATTTTAAATTAGCTACACAACTTAGGGCCTGAAAAAAAAAACACAGCGACCCATTCCACAAACATAAGAAGCCCCTCTCCCACTAATCTCAGTACAGGAACATTCTACTTCAAAAAAACAAAAACCCCTTTTAGATTCCAAAAAACATAATTTATGTAAGAACTTACCTGATAAATTCATTTCTTTCATATTAGCAAGAGTCCATGAGCTAGTGACGTATGGGATATACATTCCTACCAGGAGGGGCAAAGTTTCCCAAACCTTAAAATGCCTATAAAAATACACCCCTCACCACACCCACAATTCAGTTTAACGAATAGCCAAGAAGTGGGGTGATAAGAAAAAAGTGCGAAAGCATATAAAATAAGGAATTGGAATAATTGTGCTTTATACAAAAAAATCAAAACCACCACAAAAAAGGGCGGGCCTCATGGACTCTTGCTAATATGAAAGAAATGAATTTATCAGGTAAGTTCTTACATAAATTATGTTTTCTTTCATGTAATTAGCAAGAGTCCATGAGCTAGTGACGTATGGGATAATGATTACCCAAGATGTGGGTCTTTCCACGCAAGAGACACTAGAGAGGGAGGGATAAAATAAAGACAGCCAATTCCTGCTGAAAATAATCCACACCCAGAATAAAATTTTAATGAAAAAACATAAGCAGAAGATTCAAACTGAAACCACTGCCTGAAGTACGTTTCTACCAAAAACTGCTTCAGAAGAAGAAAACACATCAAAATGGTAGAATTTAGTAAAAGTATGCAAAGAGGACCAAGTTGCTGCTTTGCAAATCTGATCAACCGAAGCTTCATTCCTAAACGCCCAGGAAGTAGAAACTGACCTAGTAGAATGAGCTATAATCCTTTGAGGCGGAGTGTTACCCGACTCAACATAGGCATGATGAAATAAAGATTTCAACCAAGATGCCAAAGAAATGGCAGAAGCTTTCTGGTCTTTTCTAGAACCGAAAAAGATGACAAATAGACTAGAAGTCTTTCGGAAAGACTTAGTAGCTTCAACATAATATTACAAAGCTCTAACAGCATCCAAAGAATGCAATGATTTCTCCTTAGAATTCATAGGATTAGGACATAATGAAGGAACCACAATTTCTCTACTAATGTTGTTAGAATTCACAACCTTAGGTAAAAAATTCAAAAGAAGTTCGCAGCACCGCCTTATCCTGATGCAAAATCAGAAAAGGAGACTCACAAAAAAGAGTAGATAATTCAAAGACTCTTCTGGCAGAAGAGATGGCCAAAAGAAACAAAACTTTCCAAGAAAGTAATATAACAACCAAAGAATGCATGGGTTCAAAAGGAGGAGCTTGAAGAGCCCCCAGAACCAAATTCAAACTCCAAGGAGGAGAAATTGACTTAATGACAGGTTTTATACGAACCAAAGGTTGTACAAAACAATGAATATCAGGAAGATTAGCAATCTTTCTGTGAAAAAGAACAGAAAGAGCAGAGATTTGTCTTTCAAGGAACTTGCGGACAAACCTTTATCTAAACCATCCTGAAGAAATATAAGTCTTCCAGACTCTATAATAGATCTCTCTAGATACAGATTTACGAGCCTGTCACATAGTATCAATCGCAGAGTCAGAGAAACCTCTTTAACCAAGAATCAAGCGTTCAAACTCCATACCTTAAAATTGAGGTTTTGAGATCCTGATGGAAAAAAGAACCTTGAGACAGAAAGACTGGTCTTAACGGAAGAGTCCACAGCTGGCAAGAGGCCAACCGGACAAGATCCGCATACCAAAACCTGTGAGGCCATGCTGGAGCTACCAGCAGGACAAACGAGCATTCTTTTAGAATATTGGAGAATACCCTTGGAAGAAGAACTAGAGGCGGAAAGATATAGGCAGGATGACACTTGTAAGGAAGAGATAATGCATCCACTGCCTCCGCCCGAGGATCCCGGGATCCGGACAGATATCTGGGAAGAATCTTGTTTAGATGAGAAGCCATCAGATCTATTTCTGGGAGTTCCCACATATGAACAATCTGAGGAAATACCTCTGGGTGAAGACCATTCGCCCAGGTGCAACGTTTGGCGACTGAGATAATCCGCTTTCCAATTGTCCATACCTGGGATATGAACCGCAGAGATTAGACAGGAGCTGGATTCCGCCCAAACCAAAATTTGAGATACTTCTTTCATAGCCAGAGGACTGTGAGTCCCTCCTTGATGATTGATGTATGCCACAGTTGTGACATTGTCTATATGAAAATAAATGAACAACTCTCTCTTCAGAAGAGGCCAAGACTGAAGAGCTCTGAAAATTGCACGGAGTTCCAAAATATTGATCGGAAATCTCACCTCCTGAGATTCCCAAACCCCTTGTGCCGTCAGATACCCCCACACAGCTCCCCAACCTGTAAGACTTGCATCTGTTGAGATTATAGTCCAGGTCGGAAGAACAAAGAAGCCCCCTGAACTAAACGATGGTGATCTGTCCACCATGTCAGAGAGTGTCGTATAATCGGTTTAAAGATATTAATTGAGATATCTTTGAGTAATCCCTGCACCATTGGTTCAGCATACAGAGCTGAAGAGGTCGCATGTGAAAACGAGCAAAGGAGATCGCATCTGATGCGGCAGTCCTAAGACCTAAAATTTCCATGCATAAGGCTACCAAAGGGAATGATTGTGACTAAAGGTTTTGACAAGCTGATATCAATGTTAAACTTCTCTTGTCTGACAAGGACAGAGTCATAGACACTGAATTTATCTAGAAACCTAAAAAGGTTACCCTTGTCTGAGGAATCAATGAACTGATTGGTAAATTGATCCTCCAACCATGAACTTGAAGAAACAACACAAGTCGATTCGTATGAGATTCTTCGAAAATGAGAAGACTGAGCAAGTACCAAGATATCGTCCAAATAAGGAAATACCAAAACCCTGTTCTCTGATTACAGAAAGAAGGGCACCGAGAACCTTTGCAAAAAAATTCTTGGAACTGAGGCTAGGCCAAACGGTAGAGCCACAAAACTGGTAATGCTTGTCTAAAAAGTGATCTGGATGAATCGGAATATGCAGATACACATCCTGTAAATCTATTGTAGACATATAATGCCCTTGCTAAACAAAAGGCAGGATAGTCCTACAGTAACCATCTTGAATGTTGGTATCCTTACATAACGATTCAATATTGATAGATCCGGAACTGGTCTGAAGGAATTGACCTTCTTTGGTACAATGAAGAGATAAAATAAAACCCCAGCCACTGTTCCAGAACTGGAACTGGCATAATTACTCCAGCCAACTCTAGATCTGAAACACATTTCAGAAATGCTGAGCCTTTGCTGTGTTAACTGGGACACGGGAAAGAAAAAAATCTCTTAGCAGGAGGCCTTAACTTGAAGCCAATTCTGTACCTTTCTGAAACAATGTTCTGAAACCAGAGATTGAGAACGGAATTGATCCAAATTTCTTTGAAGAAAATGTAATCTGCCCCATACCAGCTGAGCTGGAATAAGGGCCGCACCTTCATGGGTACTTAGGAGCTGGCTATAGGTTTCTATAAGGCTTGGATATATTCCAAACTGGAAATAGTTTCCAAACTGATACCGCTCCTGAGGATGAAGGATCAGGCTTTTGTTCCTTGTTGTGAGGAAAGGAACGAAAATGATTATTAGACCTAAATTTACCTTAGATTTTTTATCCTTTGGTAAAAAAGTTCCCTTCCTTCCAGAAACAGTTGAGATAATAATTTATTACCCCGGAAAGAAAGGGAAAGCAAAGTTGACTTAGAAGACATATCAGCATTCCAAGTTTAATCCATAAAGCTTTTCTAGCTAAAATAGCTAGAGACATATACCTGACATCAACTCTAATGATATCAAAAGATGGTATCACCAATAAAATTATTAGCATGTTATAGAATAATAATAATGCTATAAAAATATGATCTGTTACTTGTTGCGCTAAAGCTTCTAACCAAAAAGTTGAAGCTGCAGCAACATCCGCTAAAAATATAGCAGGTCTAAGAAGATTACCTGAACATAAGTAAGCTTTTCTTAGAAAGGATTCAATTTTCCTATCTAAAAGGATCCTTAAATGAAGTACTATCTGCCGTAGGAATAGTAGTACTTTTAGCAGGAGTAGAGACAGCCCCATAACCTTAGGGATTTTGTCCCAAAAAACTCTAATCTGTCAGATGGCACAGGATATAATTGCTTAAACGTTTAGAAGGAGTAAAAGAATTACCCAAATTATTCCATTCCCTGGAAATTACTTCAGAAATAGCATCAGGGAGATTAAACACTTCTGGAATAACTACAGGAGATTTAAAAACCTTATTTAAACGTTTAGATTTAGTATCAAGAGGACCAGAATCCTCTATTTCTAAAGCAATTAATACTTCTTTAAATAAAGAACGAATAAATTCCATCTTGAACAAATACAAAGATTTATCAGCATCAACCTCTGAGACAGAAACCTCTGAACCAGAAGAACCATTATCAGTATCAGAATGATGATGTTCATTTAAAAATTCATCTGAAAAAAGAGAAGATTTAAAAGACTTTTATGTAAACTAGAAGGAGAAATAACAGACATAGCCTTCTTAATGGATTTAAAAAATAAAATCTCTTATGTTTATCAGGAACACTCTGAAAATTAGATGTTGACGGAACAGCAACAGGTAATGTAACAGTACTAAAGGAAATTTTATCTGCATTAATAAGTTTGTCATGACATGCAATACAAACAACAGCTGGAGAAACAGATACCAAAAATTAAAGCAGATACACTTAGCTTGGTAGCTCCAGCACCGGGCAGTGATTTTCCTGAAGTATCTTCTGACTCAGTTGCAACGTGGAACATCTTGCAATATGTAATAGAAAAAACAACATATAAAGCAAAATTGATCAAATTCCTTAAATGACAGTTTCAGGAATGGGAAAAAAATGCCAGTGAACAAGCTTCTAGCAACCAGAAGCAATAAATAATGAGACTTAAATAATGTGGAGACAAAAGCGACGCCCATATTTTTTTAGCGCCAAATAAGACGCCCACATTATTTGGCGCCTAAATGCTTTTGGCGCCAAAAATGACGCCACATCCGGAACGCCGACATTTTTGGCGCAAAAGAACGTCAAAAAAATGACGCAACTTCAGGCGACACGTATGACGCCGGAAACAGAAAGATTTTTTGCGCCAAAAAAGTCCGCGCCAAGAATGACGCAATAAAATGAAGCATTTTCAGCCCCCGCGAGCCTAACAGCCCACAGGGAAAATAGTCAAATTTTTGAAGGTAAGAAAAAATGATTGATTCAAATGCATTATCCCAAATATGAAACTGACTGTCTGAAAAAAAGGAATGTTGAACATCCTGAGTCAAGGCAAATAAATGTTTGAATACATATATTTAGAACTTTATAAAAAAGTGCCCAACCATAGCTTTAGAGTGTCACAAAAAATAAGACTTACTTACCCCAGGACACTCATCTACATGTTTGTAGAAAGCCAAACCAGTACTGAAACGAAAATCAGCAGAGGTAATGGTATATATATATAAGAGAGTATATCGTCGATCTGAAAAGGGAGGTAAGAGATGAATCTCCACGACCGATAACAGAGAACCTATGAAATAGACCCCGTAGAAGGAGATCATTGAATTCAAATAGGCAATACTCTCCTCACATCCCTCTGACATTCACTGCACGCTGAGAGGAAAACCGGGCCCCAACTTGCTGCGGAGCGCATATCAACGTAGAATCTAGCACAAACTTACTTCACCACCTCCATAGGAGGCAAAGTTTGTAAAACTGAATTGTGGGTGTGGTGAGGGGTGTATTTATAGGCATTTTAAGGTTTGGGAAACTTTGCCCCTCCTGGTAGGAATGTATATCCCATACGTCACTAGCTCATGGACTCTTGCTAATTACATGAAAGAAAAAAACCTTTGTGAATTAGAGCAAGAAACTGCAAATAACCTCCCCTTTTTTTTTTTTTTAATCTTACCTCTCTTAAGCTTTGTTGATGGATTCCACTGTGGAATATTTTTGACAATTGCTTCAACAGCTTGCCCCGCGGCTATACGTGTATCCCAATTTGGGCTTCGCAGGTACAATAAGACCTAAGTATGGTAAATTTAGAATATTTAAATACTGTCCCATGTTTAAACATTTCAGATAAAACCAAATCTGTACTTTACAACAATTAGAACAAGAACCTTACTTTTGTTAACAGGTTGTTTAATTCATGAGGATGAAGCTTTACAACATCTCCAAGCTGCTGAGCTGCTGCTTTTCGTGTTACTGGTGTTGTTCCGGTGTCCAGTAAAATGAAAAGGCGATCTAACCTTATAAAAGAGAGAAAATAATAATGTTACTATCAAAATCAACACACTTTCAATCAGGAAACTAACACTCTGCTCTATGCATCAAGGCAAAGCAGGACCTTACCATGGAGCTGCAATTAAAAACTTAAAGCAGGGCTCGACAAACCCAGGAGCCACTGGCTCCTAGAATCTTAACCCTGGCTCCTAACTTGTTTGGTTATTCTCCATATATCTATAAACAAATCCCACTGTATGGCTCCTAAAAATATGTCTGGCTTCTAAATATTCTTACTGGCTCCTAATTTTTAAACAGATTTGTCAAGAACTGACTTAGGGCCAGTAAGTTCAAAATTAAAAACTTTCAAGATTCAGACACAGCATACAATTTTAAACAACTTTCCTCTTCTATTATCTCTTGGTATCCTTTGTTGAGGAGAAAGCCTAGGTAGGGTCATAGGACTTCAGAAGTGTACATGTGTCTTAAGCACTCTATGACAAGTGTTTCCAACTATGTATCACATTGTTACAAACATTGTGACAAACACGGATTCCCAGACAGTGCTAAATACACATGCACACTTCTGAGCTCCTATGAGCCTACTCAGATTTACCCTTCAATAAAAACACAGAGAACAAAGCAAATTTGATAATAGCAGCTAACTATTAAAATTGCACATTCTATTTATATCATGAAAAAAAAAAATCACTTTACGGTACCTTTAATGACAGAGATAAATCTAAAACTATTCATACAGTTTAGTCACACTCAAATTATAATCATGTCATTTTTTAAAGGAATACAGCATATACTTATAAATGCACAGAAGACGTTTTCTCTCACCAAGATCTAGATAAAGATCACTGTATACAATGGGGACAAGCCTTGTACAATCTAGAATGTTTTAGCTTAGCACATCACATACTTTTGGCCATGTAGTGTACATACATAGACACATAATATGTAAACACCTGACCATTACACCTACACAAGCTTGTTATAAGTCCAGTTCAAAAACCGCGGGCATTAATATGGAGTTACCCCAGCACCCGCACCTATATTCTTTCATCAGACTGCAAAATAGTGAAGAGTACCTCCAAAAGGCCAGGCTTTTCCTTATAGCTAAACCAGTGCACATGTGAAGTATTCACCTGCTCAGTAACACCAGTTAGTAACCCGTTCTCAGCCATCAGCTGATTATTTCACTGGTGCACTAGTTCAGCTCTAATGAAAACCTGGCCTGTTGAGGGTACTTGAGTACCGTGGTTAAGAAATACTGCTTTACACCATACCAACCAACACTTGACATTGTGCATGTTGAGGTGAGGCTTGTGTACTGCTGCTCAGCCATGAAACATTTCATGAATCTCTAGATTCAGGTTATTGTGCTGATATTGCTTTGAGAGGCAGTTTGGAACTCTGCAGTGAGTGTTGCAAGACAATAGGCAACTTTTACACGCCACAGCACTCAGCGTCCCAGCTCTGAGTTTGCATGGTCTACCACTTTGTAGCTAAGCTAGCACTAAGTTGACTGGGACCGATGTAAAAAGGAAAGATATTTTAACAAACTGACTTGTGGCAAAGATAGGATCCTATTGCGACCCATTGTACTGCCGTTTGTGATTTTGTGGGTGTAGGCTGCACTTCATGCACCTGTAAAGAATTGGTGCATCTAAAACACCTGTACACTATTAGCAGGGGTATGCACATACTTTTGGCCATATAGTTTGTGTACACATTCTTCCTTGAAAAGAAATTCTGATGCTGGATGTAAAACAAATTTGTTATTGTGAATTAATATGCAAGGGGAAAACAAGGTAAGACCTGTAATTCTGCCTGTAGAAGATTAACTTCAGGGTCACATTCCATAAAGACTTGCCGTAACTGCTCAAATGGATCAAACAAACAAAAATTCCAACGTTAAAGAAAGCTTTCAACAGAGACCATACATACGGATATCACATAGTAGCCACCCGACTAACATGTTGAAGTTTGTGAAATGGTTCACTTTTGAGTCCACTAATATTAAGGGGAGTAGCAACAGCTACTGTACTGTTGTACACAGTTTAATGTCCCTTTAAAAATTTGAAATGAAAAAGCCATCTTGTGATGGTGTGTGAGAAGGCTCACTTCTCATTCTCCATTAGAGATGTGCAGAGGTTTCTTAAACCTCCAAATGCGGAAGGTGGTGTCCATTGGTTCCACGCTTCAGTTTTCGTTGCCAAATTAATCATTGTGCAACAGCAAGATCTATGCAAATACAGATTTTAGCATGTTGCTGTTGTACAAGAATTTGGCAACAAAAATAGCCGAGTGGCACCAAGGGCTGCCTTCTTCCGCATTCAGAGGTACAGAAAACCCCCAAATGAACATCTGTATTCTCCATCGCTCAAGGATGAGAATTTCAGATAAGTTAACACTGGCTTCTTTTGGAACTTTGTGTCTATGAGCAATGACAATGTAAGCATTCAATAAAGTTGGTTTCAAATAATGCACTCTCATAAAAGGATGCTTCTCTCTGAGACAAATGCAGAGTTTTACATAATTTAATAATCATACATATCCATGATCCTGAATTTGACAAGTCAAAATCTTTTGTAGGTCCAACAAAACAATATGGTCTAGATAAAGGCCAATCACCATGCCTCTGTGTCAAGTGATTAAAGTGTTTTCCATCTTGTATAAGGTTCTTTGGAGATATTAAGAGGCTGAATGGCACTGCAGCAACTTTAAGTGTTGAAACTCCAGATTGATCATCAGGTATTTATGTGCAACATGAATTAAAATTTGCAGATACAGGTCTTGAAGGTCTATGGCTACCAAGTAGGCATCAGGAAAAATACCTTTATTATTAAGAGGGACTCTAAACTGAAACATTAGGAGCAAACACTTTCAATGTTGCTTTAAAATGTTAGATGGCTAGCTCAAGAAACAAACTACTAACAGTTGCACAAAATCATAATCCGCTGTTTTTTTAAAAAGGAACAGTAAACAATTTTTAATTAGAAGATATGTATATAGTGGTTCTATAGAATGATATACCAGTTAAGTCTAAACATTTTTAAACCAAATTAAAACCCCTGTTTTTCAACAGCCAAACTCCACTCGCTTATTTAAGTTTTACTTATTTAGGAGCCAATCTGGGCTTTAGTATGCAGATAAGGCTAGGAAAAAATATACTTTTTGGCAGTTATCTGTTAAAATTAGGGATTTATATGTGGCAGGGTTAGCATTGAGAAATCTGTAGTGTCCATTACAAGTTCTGAGAATTAGAAAAGTCTAAAATTTCCAGATTGAAATAAAAATCAAGAAGTTAACTGCCCCTTTAATGAAAGGTAAAAGCAGACATATTAAACACCATAATGCTATTGATATTTAAATTTATAGGTTTGCTGTAACTTCTGCCTCAAAAGATACAAATCTGATGCATAACAAAGTAGCAGCAATTGTGTATACAGCATATATTTAATTTTCATTTATTTGTATAGCGCCACAAAAGTCGTGTCTAGAAAAAGGGACCATAAACAGATTTTTAAATAAAATGTTTAGTTATGCATAAGGGAACTACTTTGCAACATACTTTCATTATTTTGCCCCCATTTCATGTTATTTAGCTCTGGAAAATTGAGCGGTTTCTAATACTCAGAAATTCAAAATGTACCCCGCTGACCAGTCAGGGCTGACTCTGCTACATATCTTTCCATAATTGGATGTTACTGATAACAACTGCAAATAAATGCATTTTATACTAACTTTATGACCGTGGCTAGCCTGGTTGTCTGCTGAATAAACCCAGATTGGCTTAAAGTGAAGGTAAATTTATAACATTGCAAAATGATCTTTAGATCCCTTTTATATTGTACAATCTAGTCGCTATGTTTTTTTTAACTAAAAGTTTCTTTATTTATATACTTTTAAAAGTAATTCTTATTTACCGTTGCGTAACTCGCGTTCCTAAACTCCCATCTCTCATTTCTTGAATTCTGAGACAGTGACGTATAGAGCGGTCCCACCAGCTCTATACATGTCATCAAGCTTGTGCACATCGAGCATCTTCTCACCGCACATGCGCACCCATACTACATTCTCCAAATTGCGCATGCGTTAACCGCAGCTCGAATATTTACATGCACCCGCAGCCCGAATCTTGAACGCGCTTGCCTCGCCGCTAAGAAATACTAAAGGCTACGCATGCGCATACTTCACAAAACAATGCTGACGTCAATTGACGGCCGCCTAACGGCCAAAGAATCAATTGGCTCTTTAAACAATGTGATCGTTGTTTAGAAGAAAAAAAAAAAAAAGTTATAACGGGTTGTTTTTCTTGGAGCCGGATCAATGCCAATAATATAATATATCTAATGAAATATAGCGATATATGAAAAATGATGAATGAAAGTAGTATTATTTTGCAGTGAGATATTTATTTATTTAATACACAAGGTTTAACTTTACCTTCACTTTAAGCAAATAAGGCAAATAGTGGGTGGAAATGGGCTATTGGAACATAACTGCAGTAAAAAAAAAAAGGTTTTAAAAACATTAAGATTTGGCTGATCAGTTATTCTTTAGCTGCACAACAGAAATGTTCTGCAATTGCATGGTGCTTAGTGCAGGGCTCGACAAACCCAGGAGCCAGGTAGCTACTGGTTCCTAGAATTTTACCCCTGGCTCCTAACTTTTTGGGTTATTCTCCACCTCTCTCTATATGAAAATTCCACTGCCTGGCTCCTAAAAAAGTGTGACTGGCTCCTAAATTGCAAACAAATTTGTCGACCTCTGGTTTAGTGTCACTTTAGGTTGAAAGGAATTATTTAAGCTTCACTGGCTGATAAGGAAAACTGCAACTGGTGGAAAGATACAACTAAGGGCCAGATTTACAAAAGTAAGGGGGACTTCGCCCCTGTCCGCCCGGCTTTGCATCTAGCGGGCATAAGAAGCAGCATTCAGATGACTGCAGCTTCTTAAATTTCTGGTACAGGTTCGCTTATGCAAACCTGCAGCCGACTGAGCCCCATTTATCAAGGGCTTGGCACACTAGTGTGATAAGATTTAGTTAACTGAAAACAGGAATGAGATTCTTTTTTTATAATAAATTTATTTATATTCAAAAACATCTTACACAATCGACAATTTGGAACAATCATGAAAAAAGAAATCAGATAGGAGATTCATTCATCCCTTACATTGCAGGAATCACGAGGAAATCCAAAATATAGAGATCCAATAATATTAGCACGATTGAGGGGGTAAAAAAAAAAAAGAAATGACAGATCAAAACAAATACATAGTATTCTTATTCGAAACGTGTTTCGGAAAGTATTTTAACCCCTTAATGACCGAGGACGTGCAGGGCACGTCCTCAAAAAAAAGGCAGTTAATGCCTGAGGACGTACCCTGCACGTCCTCGGTGTGGAAAGCAGCTGGAAGCGATCCTGCTCGCTTCCAGCTGCTTTCCGGTTATTGCAGTGATGCCTCGATATGGAGGCATCCTGCAATAACGCTAGATGGCCATCCGATGCAGAGAGAGCCACTCTGTGGCCCTCTCTGCACCGGACATCGATGGCCGGTATCGTTGGTGGGTGGGAGCCGACTTGGGAGGCGGGTGGGCGGCCATCGATGGGCCGGGTAATGTAGAGGGGGGCGGGATCGGGGGCAGAGCCGATGGGGGCGCGCACGTGCACGGGGCGGAAGCGGGTGGGAACGCTACACTACAGAAAATATAACTGTTTAAAAGTTTGAGAAAGGGGTATATTTATGGCAAAAAATATATAAATCGATGGTATCTAGGAGGGGGTGGGGGGTTGGTTTTTGGTGGGGCAGGGTGCTACACTACAGAAAAGGGGAAAAATTTAAAAATCACCAATTTTATTCTAAACTGGGTACTGGCAGACAGCTGCCAGTACCCAAGATGGCGGCCATTAAGACAGGGGGAGAGTTAGAGAGCTGTTTGGTGGGGGATCAGTCAGTTTGGGGGCTAAAGGGGGGTCCTACAGAGCAGCATATGTAAATATGCCTTTTCTTTTTTAAAAAAAAAAGCCCAAATATAGCTTTTATTTTAGTACTGGCAGTTTCTGCCAGTACTTAAGATGGCGGGGACAATTGTGGGGTGGGGGAGGGAAGAGAGCTGTTTGGGAGGGATCAGGGGGTCTGATGTTTCAGGTGGGAGGCTAAGCTCTACACTAAAGCTAAAATTAACCCTGCAAGCTCCCTACAAGCTACCTAATTAACCCCTTCACTGCTAGCCATAATACGTGTGATGCGCATTTAGCGGCCTAAGTACCAAAAAGCAACGCCAAAGCCATATGTGTCTGCTATTTCTGAACAAAGGGGATCACAGAGAAAAATTTACAACCATTTATGTCATAATTGCACAAGCTGTTTGTAAATAATTTCAGTGAGAAACAAAAAGTTTGTGAAAAAGGGAACTTTTTTTTTTATTTGATCGCATTTGGCGGTGAAATGGTGGCATGAAATATACCAAAATGGGCCTAGATCAATACTTTGGGTTGTCTGCTACACTAGAATAAAGCTAAAATTAACCCTACAAGCTCCCTAATTAACCCCTGCACTGCTGGGCATAATACACGTGTGGTGCGCAGCAGCATTTAGCGGCCTTCTAATTACCAAAAAGCAATGCCAAAGCCATATATGTCTGCTATTTCTGAACAAAGGGGATCCCAGAGAAAAATTTACAACCATTTATGCCATAATTGCACAAGCTGTTTGTAAATAATTTCAGTGAGAAACCGAAAGTTTGTGAAAAAGTGAACGATTTTTTGTATTTGATCGCATTTGGCGGTGAAATGGTGGCATGAAATATACCAAAATTGGCCTAGATCAATACTTTGGGATGTCTTCTAAAAAAAAATATATACATGTCAATGGATATTCAGGTATTCCTGAAAGATATCAGTGTCCCAATGTAACTAGCGCTAATCTTGAATAAAATGGTTTGGAAATAGCAAAGTGCTACTTGTATTTATGGCCCTATAGCTTGCAAAAAAAGCAAAGAACATGTAAACATTGGTTATTTCTAAACTCAGGACAAAATTTAGAAAATATTTAGCATGGGTGTTTTTTGGTGGTTGTAGATGTGTAACAGATTTTGGGGGTCAAAGTTAGAAAAAGTGTGTTTTTTCCATTTTTTTTTCTCATATTTTATAAAATTTTTTACAATAAATTATAAGATATGATGAAAATAATGGTATCTTTGGAAAGTCCATTTAATGGCGAGAAAAACGGTATATAATATGTGTGGGTACAGTAAATGAGCAAGAGGAAAATTACAGCTAAACACAAACACCGCAAAAATGTAAAAATAGCCTTGGTCCCAAACGGACAGAAAATGGAAAAGTGCTGTGGTCATTAAGGGGTTAAATAATAACACAAAAATAAATAAATCACAATAAAACAGGGAGGAAAAAAAAGGGGAGCCACCTTCCCATTCTCTCTAACTTCAACTGGGAATTCTATTCTCTGTTATCAGAGTGTTTTTTTGGAGGAAGAGGTGGAGCCTATCCTGTTCCCTCGTAGCACAGCTACGATACAACGGGGATGATAAGGATTCAAAAGGAGTGGAACAGCAGGGTTACAGCCTGAAGATACGTACACTGGGGATGGAGCAGAGACACTGAATACTTGATTTAAGGTATGGTCAGCTTTATACTTAAGCCATAACATGCATGCTTTCCCTATGATTGGATTTACTAATGGTATCTAAGGAGTTCCTTCCCTCTCACTTTCTAACTGCTTGAGCGCTTATGAGGGTTATTTTTTCTGAAGGGTTTTTCAGACCACCGCTCTTTGCTCTACTGAGCGCATCTGGACAGCTGTCTAGTCACAGCCCGGGCCGATCGCGCCATTACACTCAATGTAGCTCGCTATCAGACAGAGCAGGACCAGAGAGACTTCCTGTGAGGGCGGAGCTAGCAGAGAGCACGCTAGCGCGGAGCTAGCAGAGAGCACGCTAGCACGGAGCTCTGAGGAAAGAGCCGGGTTCAACGGGCCCAAGCGACCACATTCCTTGACCCAAAGCCTAAGGGGTCTGGAATCATAGAAGCAGTCGCGAGGAAGTCAGCTTATACCTATTGGCCCTGTCGGTGAGGGCACTGCAGTTGGGCTGGGACAGCCTAGACATCTATCTGCCTCGTAACTGGGAAGCAGAGCCAGCACAAGAGACGGAGGTGACAGCTCAAGCCATATACAACACTCTGAGAGGGCTGCGGCATATTAATGCACCAGAGGAGTCCCTATCAAGTATCGGGTATCCAGGTTGGTAGTAAAAAGGTGAAATCGGCATAATGCTCCCAATGCTGTGAAGCTTACCTGTGATTGACCAGGGCGAGGGAGGCCGAGGTGAGCTGCCGGTGTTGTCAGGATCAACGGAGGTGTGCGATCTGTGCCCCTGCAGGTGGAGACCGGCATAGACTGCGCAAGACGCCGGGGCATTGGCGTAGGGTGCGCAGGGCTATAGGAGGAAAAGCCGAGACACTCAAACGCCGGAAGACGCGTGCAGGGACACGCTGCAAAAGTGACGACACGTAGCTGTATTGCCTGCTGGAAACAACCCCAGAGCGGCTAAGGAGAGCGACCGGAGGATCACACTGACTTGTGAGTTGTATCTTACGATACCACATTTATTATTATTCTTTTTGTGGGGCAGGGTCGCTGAAGTCAAGGGCCGATAAAAGAGAGATTAAGGTGACACCTGGAAGGCCACTAATGACCATAACCTGTTTTATGCCGGTATAAACGATCTACCCTTACCCAACTTATAGTGATCAGGGTGCAAGTTGGAAACAAGTTAAAGGGTCTTTTGCTGTGTTTGCTGCAGGGAACTGAGCCCGGGAACACACTTGGTTTCATTTAGCTACTGTAAGCAAGTACACGCTAACAGCAATAAACCTTGTATAAACATGGTTAGTACATGGAAGAGCCCCATTTTGTTTGGACAGTGACCGAACTAAGTCCCACATTATATGTGATCAGGCCAAGGCTGGGGTGAGAGTTGGACTTTGTACTGGACCCCCTTGAGGTTTATATTTCCTCCAGCTTAGCAATACTTGACTGTGGATAGGATTAAACCCAGCTGGCCTCGAGACTCAAAACTGGAGATCGAGAAACAGGAGGTACTCAGGCTTTCAAGGCTATAACACTGTGTAACTTTGGGTGGACCGAATTCAACCTTAGCCAGACAATTGTGTAGTATCCAGGGAGAGCAACTCCCTAAATCTGCCTGAAGGATCTCCTTTTTTTCACAAATCAGGTTGTCATGAACTGGGCAGATCACTCCAGGAGCTGGAATAAGTAACTGTATCAACCTAAAGAGAAGGGAGTTGTGGGCCCCCCACTGATTTAGCAGGAATAAAGGCCACTGACACTCCTGGACTTACTCAAATCCTAAGAAGAAGCAATTATTTGCTTCAGAAAAAAAAGACAGCCTTGCATTAAGTAGTCAACTATTGATATTTGCTAGGGTTATTAGCAGGGTGTGAGCCAAGGTGACATCTTACAACTTAAGGTTCAGCCATTAGATAGTAGCAGAAACTGGTTATATATAGATTGGCTACTATTTCATTATCTATACTGTGTTGTATCTAATGCTGATCACTGTTGAAGTTATTGTATTTAATGGATATGAATATAATATAACCCTTTGCAGGCTTTCCAGACGATTAATAGCCACACCCGGCAATCCCCAGAGTATAACTATCTGGGATAAGAATATATAATCTGAACCTTAGAGGGTAATTCCTATATTGGTGCAAGGATTTACTTGACAAGTTTGCTGAGTGTTGTTCCTAGTAGAGGGTATAAATTGAGGTTATTTGATCAAATATCCGGAATCCGAGTAAATTACCTCGAATAGGGTGTTCAGATACTTAAACAGGAGTACCCTCAGGGGATCCCTATTTGACAACTAATTGAATGTGATTAGTGTCAGAAGGGTTCCTTTTTTTGTGTTTGTTAGTCTTTGGGTGCTAGATTAGTTGTGAAACAGTATCTGGGCAGTGTCAGAACTAGTAGCTGTAAGTAACTATCCTAAAAGCAGCCCGCTGCGGCTCTACCTTTAGAGTCTTAGACTTAGTCAAAAGCTTTAGATAAATTCGCTGGAATTTTTAGATTTACTGTTTTATCTAGACCTGTATTTCTGGATGGCGTTGCGTTAAAATTTCACTCACGTTCACTTGGATTGATTTGTGGGGGTCTTTTTGTTGCTTTCCCCCTATTCCTTGGGATTCTGCACTTCCCTATTTCTTCTCTCACTATATCTACGACACAATCACTTTTTTGTTTTCTCACAATATCACAGAAGCACGATAATTTGGATTCAACTTTCTACCTTCTTTACCACACTTATTAGCAACGACTTTTTCTGATTTCTTACTCATGGACAAATATATGTCCCACTCTAAACCAAATTCACCCGCGATGCCACCCAAACAAAAGGACAAAAGGACTAAGCCCAGTGAGCCCGAGACATGCAGCGAATCAGGTACGAGCAGTATTGATACCACAACATTATTACATCAAATATCTGAACTGCTGATGCCGCAGTTTGATGCCCTGAAGCAAGAAATAAACAACCTGTCGGTAGAAGTTAAGCAGTTCTCTCCTAGACTTATGGAATTGGAAACAAGAGTTTCCGACCTAGAAGATAAACTATCTACTCAGGAACAGTTAAATGAAACACAAGGCAAGACCTTACACACATTACAAGCTAAGTTAGAGGATTTAGAGGATAGGTCACGGCGCAACAACCTTAGGATTGTTGGGCTCCCCGAAACGGCAGAATACTCTGACCTCTTAAAATTTGCCTCTACTATACTTACGCAAATGGTTGGCAGCCAGATAGAAAACTTGGTGATTCCAGTGGAAAGAGCTCACAGACTAGGACGAGTACAGGAGAAAGCTGTAGCCATGCACAAGCCTAGACCAGTAATAATAAAATATTTAAATTTTCAAGACAAGTTTCATCTTCTAAGATTATACCGTAAGAATAACGGAATTAAGGTAGGCCAGACAAGGATATTGCTGTTTCAAGATTTTTCGATAGAAACACAGACAAAGCGAAGGGAAATGGCGCCATACTGCTCCAGACTCATTAATGCCAATTTGAAGGCTAGAATGCTGTATCCTGCGAAAGTTGTGCTGGAGAGGGATGGCGCCATGCTCACATTCTCAAAGGTGGATGAAATTAAGGCTTATTGTCAAAAGTTTGGGATATAGTGTGATTAGTAGGTACTCCAAAGGGAAATATGTAGACATTGTACCAATGTTAGTTCTTATGTTGAAATTGCTTTTATTTCTAGGTGTAAGGTATTTTGATGCTTGTCACTCCTCAGTCCTCCCCACTCCTAGCATCCAAGGGATGCTTATAAAAAAGGGGAAGAGAATTAAATGCAATAGTGTTGGGGGAATTCTTTCTCCCCAACCATTAGTGAAATATGGTATTTTTTCCAGATGTTTGAATATTAAGCCGAGACATGCTGGATTTAGTATCTTGTTTGTTGGGACTTTGAATTATGGTACAGGCTTAGCTGGTTTTCCCCAGCTTTTTATTTTGTATTCCCCTCTGTTCTTTTTCTTCCTTTTTTTTTTCCCTCTATTTTCTCTCCTCCCCCCTCCGTACGCTGCAAACTAACATATGACTTGATAAATGGAGATGAATAAACTTAAATTGTTGTCCTGGAACATAGGAGGTATATCTTCACCTATTAAGCGAAAACTGATGATAAAACTTCTGGGCTCCCATAAACCCGACCTAGCTTTTATTCAAGAAACCCATTTATCCCCAACTGAAGCGGCCAAACTACAGATTAAATGGGTAGGGAAGGTTCTCTCTACTTCCTATAACCAAAGGAAAAGAGGCCTAGTTATATTGATCAACAAACAATTAGAACATCAAATTGTATCACTATATAATGATCCGGAGGGAAGGTACCAAATTTTAGAAATCATAATAAACAGAAAACCATATGTTTTTTTGCAATATTTATGGCCCCAATAAAACTGATAGAGATTTCTGGGAATCATTGGGCCTCAAACTGTTTCAGTTTGTAGGCAAAAATATTATAGTAGCTGGTGACTACAATATGACATTTTCAAATTTGTTAGATAGATTTAATAGTAGATCAATGGACAAAAAGATGCGGGAATCAAAGATACTCCGCAAATTTTGCCAGAAACTTGCTTTAAAGGACGTCTGGCGAATCCAGCACCCAGATCAGAAGGGGTACACGTGTGAGTCCAGATCATTTAGATCCCTCTCTAGGATAGATTTCTTTTTAGTGTCCGGTCAATTAATGAAATCAGACATAAAATCGGATATCAAAGATATTATCTTATCGGACCATGCAATTATTTCACTTGAGATCCACTACAAGATCTCCACTCGGAACAGTAATGCCCGTTTCTTCTTCCCACAGTATCTGGTTCAAAATATTAAATTTAAGTCATGGCTCCAAGAAAAATGGAGAGTTTTTTTTTAACCATAATAAAGATTATATGGATAAACCTGAAATTTTATGGGAAACTGCAAAGGCGGTCTTTAGAGGCGAAATAAAAGCATATCTTATTAGGATAAAGAAAAAAAGAGACCAAAGAGAGGAACAACTAGCCAATACACTCAAAAACGCATACACGCGTTATATCCAAGACAAAACTACATTTAATTGGGATAAATACAGAAAGATTAGAGGGGAGCATAATCTTTTCCTCAAGCAAAAAATGGCAGAAGAGGAGCAGAAGCAAAAAGCCTTCTTTGCAGGGAGTCAGGGCATTTCGGCTAAAATATTAGCCAAAATTACAAAAACCAGACAACAGAAAAACTTCATCTCAGCCATTAATTATCAAAATAAGATTTCCAATAAAAGCTCAGAAATAAGACAGGTTTTCTTAGACTACTATCAAAAGCTATATTCTTCCAGTGCAATAGAACAAAGTAATAAGGAGAAGTTCTGGCAGAAGATCAAAGTGCCCCAGGTCTCAAAGACTGACTTACAAAGATTGAACGAACCAATTACAATAAAAGAGATATCAGATGCTATAATTAAGCTTAAAGGAGGTAAAACTCCAGGGCCAGATGCTATGCCTGCCGAATTCTACAAACTCTTGCGAGAACAAATTCTCCCCTTACTACATACACTTTTTAATGATTATTTCATTGAAAATAAATCACAATCCCCACTATTTACATCTTCCAATATAGTTCTGATCCCAAAGAAAGGTAAAGATCCTACTTCCCCCGCGGCATTTAGACCTATCTCCTTCCTGAATCAGGACTATAAACTGTTGACGGCTATCATTTCCAATCGCCTTAAAAAATGCTTACACTATATTATACACCCAGATCAAGCAGGATTTATGATAGGACGTAATCCTGTCAAAAATATACGAAAAGTACAACTAGTCCTAGATTATTTTGCAAATAAAGTCTATAAATCGGCACACTATAAACCAGATCTGGCAATACTATCAGTCGACGCCGAAAAGGCGTTCGACTCGATCGGGTGGGACCACCTTTTTGAGTCATTAGAGAGATTTGGAATAATAGGGCCTGTCCACAAATTTATACAGACGATTTATAAAAATCCAATGTCAGCAATTATAGTAAACGGTGAAGCTTCTGAGTATTTTCCACTAGGGCGAGGGACAAGACAAGGTTGCCCGATATCCCCACTACTCTTTAATTTATCTCTTGAACCGTTGGCAATTTTTCTAAGGCAGGAGTTAAAGGGGATCAGAATAGGCCAGCAGGACATAGTGCTCTCACTTTTTGAGGATGATCTTTTATTATTTCTAAGTAGCACGGTCCAATCTATACCACAAGTTCTATCCATATTTGAGCTGTTTGGATCCTTCTCGGGGTATAGGATCAATAACGAGAAATCAGAACTTCTATGGATATATAAACCTATACAGGTAGTATCCCATCCGTTTCACGAAACGGCGTGTATTCAATATCTGGGCTTAAGTTTGAGTAGAAACCCTAGGGACTGGTATGAATTGAACTTTCCGAAATGTATTAAAGAGCTACAAGACAAAGTTCAACTTTGGTCCAACCTACCACTTAGTATTTCGGCTAGAATTATGCTCATAAAAGCTATTATATTTCCCAAACTGTTATACTTCCTCCAAAACTTCCCACTGCTATTATATAATAAAGATGTCCAGATATTACAAAGGACTTTCAATAACTTTATTTGGCGGGAGAAAAAGCCCCGAATAGCATTTACAACCTTAACACTCCCAAAACAGTATGGAGGTCTAGCATGCCCAAACATTAGAACCTACAACTATGCAGCTGTGGGCAAACTCACGTTAGATTGGATAACCGAGAAAGGCCACGTCACATTGTATGACATTGAGTCATATCTGGTAGCCCCCTTTAACTTAAAAGCAATCTTACACAATCCAGCAAGTAAGTTGCCAGCCAATATAATGCAATATGTCACTATTAAAGATGTTGTAAGGACGTGGCAAAAAGTCTGCTTAGGAACTAGGACCAATTTTCGTAAATCGACCTTCCTCCCGTTAACAGGAAATCCAAGTTTCGCACCAGGGTTGAATATGTCAGTCTTTTCTAGATGGGCTCATGCTGGTCTTCAGTCTCTAGGGCAAATATGTCAGGAAGGAAAGTTGATAGTAAGACCCTTTGAAGAGTTGAAAGGTAAATATAACCTAGAAAGGTCTTCTCTATATGCTTATTTACAAGTCAGTCATTGGATAGCGAATTTAAGAACTGATACAGGGATGGAACTGGAAAAAGGAGAATTAGGTAGAGTAATCCAATCTTATGCGGATGGGGTCAATAGAATCTCACTAATATATAGAATGCTAATTAATCCTCAAGGGGAAATTCATTTGAATAGATTACTTGGAAAATGGGATAAGATCCTACCTATAGCTGAGAAAGATCGGATCTCTGCCAGTATTAAGCTTGCAATGAAAGCAACTACCTTAGTTACCTGGTGGGAATCACACACTAAATTACTGAATATGGCATACTTTTCCCCTGACCGTATATCTAGATGGAGTGATAATACAACACTAGGAGAATGCCCTAAATGTAGACAAGAAAGATCAGATCTGTTCCATTGTGTGTGGATGTGCACGAAAGTTAGGCAGTTCTGGAACAAAATTAACTATTGGTGTAACAAGGTTACGGGAGTCCAGACGGAATTTACACAGTTTGAGGTAGTCTTTTTAGTCCATCACAGTAGCATTAGATATGGAATTAACCACAAATTCCTGAATGCAATGATATTAGTGGGTAGAAATGTAATTTTCACTAATTGGAAGGGCAGGGGTGACCTAAAACTTTCGGAATTTATCAGGAAAGCTCAGCATCAAATAATACTAGACCAGTACAACATAAAAATTACCAATAATAAACAATTACGGCAATTCTTCAGTAAATGGAAAATGATGATCCTCTCCCTCCCCATAACCATTCAGAAACAAATAGTGATAACTTTTAAGAGATCGGAATGGTTTATGCAGCAAATACAGACAGGAGAATTTCCAAGCACATGGTCATTTGTCTAGGCTAACGGCGTGAGGGGGGAATTAATTATTGATTTACTGGATTATCTGTCCTTCTCCCTTCCTCCCCTCTCCCTTCCCCCATTCCTTCCCTTTTTTTTCTTTTTTTCTTCTTCTCTCCCTTTTTTTCCCATCCCTAGTTACTAGGTGGGTAGATGTTAGTCACAAGATAGATCCGTGATACTGGAATTAAATTAAGCTGGTGGTGAGAACCTCAGCATTTAGAGCTGAATCTATACTAGAAATTGCGTACTGACCTAGCAGTGTACCATATTAATGTAATAATACAAATTCAAAATACTCCTAATGGATGCCACTAATGGCAATCGGATTTTGCTTGTAGTTTTGATTCCTTTTTCTTTATTGTCTTTCTTCTATGTATGTAATATAAGATGTATGACACAGCTATGGCTAGGTAAAATGAATACCTGCCATAGGAAATTTCTTTTTCTATTTTGTTGTTGACTGTTTCTATTCAAACTCTGTATGTTATTAATTCCAATAAAATTATAAAATTTAAAAAAAAAATTAAAAAAAAAAAAAAAAAAAAAAGAGCAGGAGCAAGCTACATTGAGTGTAGTGGCGGGGTTTACTGCACCTTTAATATAGAATTTTGAGAGTTTATAAGGGGTTAAATATACATTGTTGATTAATTTAATGTGCGACCCTTTCCAACCTACAGACATTTCCAACTTTTCTAGAGATGAAAAACTCTAGTTTTATATTAGAAATTTCTAAAAGGGGAATTAGTGAAGCCAGCCGACAAATATTTTATTTAAGTAAGTTTGCCTCTGTTTAGTGAGCATAATGTTATATAGAAGAGAAAGAATATTTACCTGAGGCAAACTTTTTTGGGAGTTAATAAAATGTCATATTTGGAAAATATCTATAATCTAAGTTTAGAATAGTACACATTCTTTGCCATGACAACATGTTTAATAGTTATTAAGTTAGTTATATTTACCAGAAAATTTTTTTGTAGAGCAATGAAGAATAGCTTTTAAAGAGAATGGACCTATTAACACACTTTCAATCACACTTTGTTTGATTCTGTAAGCCAATCCAAAGCATTTATCTTTTTTGACATAGTTTAGAAATTGATATCCGTGCCTTTTGGCCGTTCCAGAGAAATTGGGAACAAGCAGAATTGAATTTTCGGATCTCTTGATTAAGAATAAAAAGGAGGTAAATTTTGAAGTATGTATAATATTCTTGGGAACATGATTATATTAAATTTACTCTGGCCGACAAGGAAAGGGGGAAAGCGTCCCAATTCTTCAGATCTGAAATTGCTTTCTGGAATACTTGGGGTAGTTCAAATTATACCATAATTTAGGGTTTTTATGGAGAAAAATTCACAGGTATTTAAAACAATCTAATTTTCACTTAACTAATCCCTAAATTTCCTAATCTACAGAAGTTCACTTTTTTCAGCATTAATCTTATAGCCTGAAAACGAGCTAAATATAGAAAACATATAGTATTTGTGGTATGGTGTTAGTTGAATCTTCCAAAAAAAATTAGGTCATCAGCATATAAGAATTAGGTCATCAGCATATATGAATTTTAAGAGATTCTGAACCAAATCTTCTTCCAGTGAGTTAGGCGTAGCTAAGGGTTCAATGGAAATTTTGAAGAGAAGGGAGAGAGGACAGCCTTGACAAGTTCCGACCAAGAGGGATTTTCGGAGACAAATTACCGTTAATAAGAAGAAATGGTTTCTATATACATTTAAAATAAAATTGTAAAAAATGGCCATTAAAGCCAAAAACTCATATAGTGAGTGAAATAAATGGTCCTAAGAAATAGAATCAAATGCCTTCTCAGCATCAACTGTTAAAAGTGCCATGTCCTTACCTGCCTTTTTATTATTTTTATGAGAAGTATTTTTGTTAAAATAGCCAAGCATAATTTCCACTTTTCGTAGATTAGTAGTTACATTTCTACCATACATAAATCCTGTTTAATCAGGATGGATAATTTTATGTAAGCATGTGTTAAGTCTATTGGCTATAATAGAAGTGAAGATTTTGTAATCAGAGTTTAAAACTGATATTGGTCTATAGGAGGAATGCTCTGAGGTCTTTCCCTTTTTTCGGGATTAGAGTAATATAAGCAGCAGTAAAATAGCAAGAAATAAGATTAGCAGACTGTTCAAAAGTTTAGCTAAGGTAGATTTAATATCTTCAGAGAGGATTTTATATAAATTCTATTGGAAGCCAGTCGGGACTGGCTGCCTTATTTAATTTAGCATTTTTTATAGTAGTCACAATCTCATCTGTTGAGATCAGGGCGTTAATATTCTCTAGATCGATGGCAGGAATGTTGGAAAATGCTATTTTGGACCAAGAAATCCTTATTTATCACATCTGTATCCACCTGAGAATAAAGTTTCTAGAAGTATCTAAAAAAGGTTTTTCGGATATTTTTATTATCAGTGTATCTGGTAGATTTGTCTAATAGCAGGGATAAAATTCCTGCTCTTCCTATTATTTAACACTTTAGCAAGATATTTAGCTGAATAGCCATAGTAACCTTTAAAGCAATTATCGATTTTATTATCCTCGTCCATGCATTTTTGTTTAAATAAAGACCTCTCTTTCTGTTCTAAACCGGCAGTATTAAGACCAGTTGTCCTGCGTAGCCAGGTTTTTATAGCGTCTAAAAGCATTTTTAACTTGATTTGACAATTGAAATTCATGTAATGCGCACTTTTTCCACTTACACATATAAGCTTTAATATGACCTCTTAAGACTGTTTTAGATGCTTCCCAGAAGGTTTCAATTTTATCATAATATGCAATATTTAGAGAATAGTAGTCTTTCCGCTGTTGGGTTAGCCACTTAAACTTACTATTGTTGATAAAAAATTGGGGGAAAAGAAAAACATAATTTATGCTTACCTGATAAATTCCTTTCTTCTGTAGTGTGATCAGTCCACGGGTCATCATTACTTCTGGGATATTACTCCTCCCCAACAGGAAGTGCAAGAGGATTCACCCAGCAGAGCTGCATATAGCTCCTCCCCTCTACGTCACTCCCAGTCATTCGACCAAGGACCAACGAGAAAGGAAAAGCCAAGGGTGAAGTGGTGACTGGAGTATAAATTAAAAAATATTTACCTGCCTTAAAAACAGGGCGGGCCGTGGACTGATCACACTACAGAAGAAAGGAATTTATCAGGTAAGCATAAATTATGTTTTCTTCTGTTAAGTGTGATCAGTCCACGGGTCATCATTACTTCTGGGATACCAATACCAAAGCAAAAGTACACAGATGACGGGAGGGATAGGCAGGCTCTTTATAAAGAAGGAACCACTGCCTGAAGAACCTTTCTCCCAAAAATAGCCTCTGATGAAGCAAAAGTGTCAAATTTGTAAAATTTGGAAAAAGTATGAAGCGAAGACCAAGTTGCAGCCTTGCAAATCTGTTCAACAGAGGCCTCATTCTTGAAGGCCCAAGTGGAAGCCACAGCTCTAGTAGAATGAGCTGTAATTCTTTCAGGAGGCTCCTGTCCAGCAGTCTCATAAGCTAAACGAATTATGCTACGAAGACAAAAAGAAAGAGAGGTAGCGGAAGCTTTTTGACCTCTCCTCTGCCCAGAGTAAATGACAAACAGAGAAGACGTTTGTCGAAATTCCTTAGTTGCCTGTAAGTAAAATTTTAGAGCACGGACTACATCCAGGTTGTGCAGTAGACGTTCCTTCTTTGAAGAAGGATTTGGGCATAAAGAAGGAACAACAATCTCTTGATTGATATTCCTGTTAGTAACTACCTTAGGTAAGAACCCAGGTTTAGTACGCAGGACTACCTTATCCGAATGAAAAATCAAATAAGGAGAATCACAATGTAAGGCTGATAATTCAGAGACTCTTCGAGCCGAGGAAATAGCCATTAAAAATAGAACTTTCCAAGATAACAACTTTATATCAATGGAATGAAGGGGTTCAAACGGAACGCCCTGTAAAACATTAAGAACAAGGTTTAAACTCCATGGTGGAGCAACAGTTTTAAACATAGGCTTAATCCTGGCCAAAGCCTGACAAAAAGCCTGGACGTCAGGAACTTCTGACAGACGTTTGTGTAACAGAATGGACAGAGCTGAGATCTGTCCCTTTAATGAACTAGCAGATAAACCCTTTTCTAAACCTTCTTGTAGAAAAGACAATATCCTAGGAATCCTAACCTTACTCCAAGAGTAACCTTTGGATTCACACCAATATAGGTATTTACGCCATATCTTATGGTAAATCTTTCTGGTAACAGGTTTCCTAGCCTGTATTAAGGTATCAATAACTGACTCAGAAAACCCACGTCTTGATAAAATCAAGCGTTCAATTTCCAAGCAGTCAGCTTCAGAGAAGTTAGATTTTGATGTTTGAAGGGACCCTGTATCAGAAGGTCCTGTTTCAGAGGTAGAGACCAAGGTGGACAGGATGACATGTCCACCAGGTCTGCATACCAAGTCCTGCGTGGCCACGCAGGTGCTATTAGAATCACTGATGCTCTCTCCTGTTTGATTCTGGCAATCAATCGAGGAAGCAACGGGAAGGGTGGAAACACGTAAGCAATCCTGAAGTCCCAAGGTGCTGTCAGAGCATCTATCAGGACTGCTCCTGGATCCCTGGATCTGGACCCGTAACGAGGAAGCTTGGCGTTCTGTCGAGACGCCATGAGATCTATCTCTGGTTTGCCCCAACGTCGAAGTATTTGGGCAAAGACCTCCGGATGAAGTTCCCACTCCCCCGGATGAAAAGTCTGACGACTTAAGAAATCCGCCTCCCAGTTCTCCACTCCCGGGATGTGGATTGCTGACAGGTGGCAAGAGTGAGACTCTGCCCAGCGAATTATCTTTGATACTTCCATCATAGCTAGGGAGCTTCTTGTCCCTCCCTGATGGTTGATGTAAGCTACAGTCGTGATGTTGTCCGACTGAAACCTGATGAACCCCCGAGTTGTCAACTGGGGCCAAGCCAGGAGGGCATTGAGAACTGCTCTCAATTCCAGAATGTTTGTTGGCAGGAGACTCTCCTCCTGACTCCATTGTCCCTGAGCCTTCAGAGAATTCCAGACGGCACCCCAACCTAGAAGGCTGGCGTCTGTTGTTACAATTGTCCAGTCTGGTCTGCTGAATGGCATCCCCCTGGACAGATGTGGCCGAGAAAGCCACCATAGAAGAGAATTTCTGGTCTCTTGATCCAGATTCAGAGAAGGGGATAAGTCTGAGTAATCCCCATTCCACTGACTTAGCATGCACAGTTGCAGTGGTCTGAGGTGTAAGCGTGCAAAGGGTACTATGTCCATTGCCGCTACCATTAAGCCGATTACCTCCATGCATTGAGCCACTGACGGGTGTTGAATGGAATGAAGGGTGCGGCAAGCACTTTGAAGTCTTGTTAGCCTGTCCTCTGTCAGGTAAATCTTCATTTCTACAGAATCTATAAGAGTCCCCAGGAAGGGAACTCTTGTGAGTGGAACGAGTGAACTTTTCTTTTCGTTCACCTTCCATCCATGTGACCTTAGAAATGCCAGCACTAACTCTGTATGAGACTTGGCAGTTTGAAAGCTTGAAGCTTGTATCAGAATGTCGTCTAGGTATGGAGCTACCGAGATTCCCCGCGGTCTTAGTACCGCCAGAAGAGCACCCAGAACCTTTGTGAAGATTCTTGGAGCTGTAGCCAATCCGAATGGAAGAGCCACAAACTGGTAATGCCTGTCTAGGAAGGCAAACCTTAGGTACCGATAATGATCTTTGTGAATCGGTATGTGAAGGTAAGCATCTTTTAAATCTACAGTGGTCATGTACTGACCCTCTTGGATCATAGGTAAAATTGTCCGAATAGTCTCCATCTTGAACGATGGAACTCTTAGGAATTTGTTTAGGATCTTTAAGTCCAGGATTGGTCAGAAAGTTCCCTCTTTTTTGGGAACCACAAACAGATTTGAGTAAAACCCCTGTCCCTGTTCCGATCGTGGAACTGGATGGATTACTCCCATTAACAAGAGCTCTTGTACGCAGCGTAGAAACGCCTCTTTCTTTGTCTGGATTGTTGACAATCTTGACAGATGAAATCTCTCTCTTGGAGGAGAGTATTTGAAGTCCAGAAGGTATCCCTGAGATATTATCTCTAGCGCCCAGGGATCCTGAACATCTCTTGCCCAAGCCTGGGCGAAGAGAGAAAGTCTGCCCCCCACTAGATCCGATCCCGGATCGGGGGCCCTCAATTCATGCTGTTTTAGGGACAGCAGCAGGTTTCCTAGTCTGCTTGCCCTTGTTCCAGGACTGGTTAGGTTTCCAGCCTTGTCTGTAGCGAGCAACAGCTCCTTCCTGTTTTGGTGCAGAGGAAGTTGATGCTGCTCCTGCTTTGAAATTACGAAAGGAACGAAAATTAGACTGTCTAGTCTTGGCTTTGGCTTTGTCCTGAGGCAGGGCATGGCCTTTACCTCCCGTAATGTCAGCGATAATCTCTTTCAACCCGGGCCCGAATAAGGTCTGCCCTTTGAAAGGTATATTAAGCAATTTAGACTTAGAAGTAACATCAGCTGACCAGGATTTTAGCCACAGCGCCCTGCGTGCCTGAATGGCGAATCCTGAATTCTTTGCCGTAAGTTTAGTAAGATGTACTACGGCCTCCGAAATGAATGAATTAGCTAGTTTAAGGACTCTAAGCCTGTCCGTAATGTCGTCCAGAGTAGCTGAACCAATGTTCTCTTCCAGAGACTCAATCCAGAATGCCGCTGCAGCCATGATCGGCGCAATGCATGCAAGGGGTTGCAATATAAAACCTTGTTGAACAAACATTTTCTTAAGGTAACCCTCTAACTTTTTATCCATTGGATCTGAAAAAGCACAGCTATCCTCCACCGGGATAGTGGTACGCTTAGCTAAGGTAGAAACTGCTCCCTCCACCTTAGGGACCGTTTGCCATAAGTCCCTTGTGGTGGCGTCTATTGGAAACATTTTTCTAAATATCGGAGGGGGTGAGAACGGCACACCGGGTCTATCCCACTCCTTAGTAACAATTTCAGTAAGTCTCTTAGGTATAGGAAAAACCTCAGTACTCGTCGGTACCGCAAAATATTTATCCAACCTACACATTTTCTCTGGTATTGCAACTGTGTTACAATCATTCAGAGCCGCTAACACCTCCCCTAGTAATACACGGAGGTTTTCCAGTTTAAATTTAAAATTTGAAATATCTGAATCCAGTCTGTTTGGATCAGAACCGTCACCCACAGAATGAAGTTCTCCGTCCTCATGTTCTGCCACCTGTGACGCAGTGTCTGACATGGCCCTAATATTATCAGCGCACTCTGTTCTCACCCCAGAGTGATCACGCTTACCTCTTAGTTCTGGTAATTTAGCCAAAACCTCAGTCATAACAGTAGCCATATCCTGTAATGTGATTTGTAATGGCCGCCCAGATGTACTCGGCGCTACAATATCACGCACCTCCCTCTGAGCGGGAGATGTAGGTACTGACACGTGAGGCGAGTTAGTCGGCATAACTCTCCCCTCGTTGTTTGGTGAAATTTGTTCAATTTGTACAGATTGATTTTTATTTAAAGTAGCATCAATACAGTTAGTACATAAATTTCTATTGGGCTCCACTTCGGCATTGCAACAAATGACACAGGTATCATCCTCTGAATCAGACATGTTTAACACACTAGCAAATAAACTTGTAACTTGGAAATACAATTCAATTAGAATAATACTAAAACGTACTGTGCCTTTAAGAAGCACAGAAGATCTATGACAGTTGAAAATTAATAAATTGAAACAGTTATAGCCTCAATCCTTGTAAACAACACAACTTTAGCAAAGGTTTAATCCCATTAGCAAAGATAAATTCTGAAAGCAGGAAACAAATTACAGAATAAACGTTTTTTATCTCAGTCAAACTATAATTCTCACAGCTCTGCTGAGAGAAATTACCTCCCTCAAAATAAGTTTTGAAGACCCCTGAGCTCTGTAGAGATGAACCGGATCATGCAGGGAATACAATGAGTTGCTGACTGAAATATTTGATGCATAGTAAAAGCGCCAAAAAACGGCCCCTCCCCCTCACACACAGCAGTGAGGGAGAACAGAAACTGTCAGAAAACAGATTAAGCAACTGCCAAGTGGAAAAATAGTGCCCAAACATTTATTCACTCAGTACCTCAGTAAATGAAAACTATTTTACATTCCAGCAAAAACGTTAAACATAATCTCTAGTTATTAAACAGCTTTATGTATTTCTTACAGTGTAATTCTAGTGAAGTACCATTCCCCAGAATACTGAAGTGTAAAGTATACATACATGACATTATATCGGTATGGCAGGATTTTCTCATCAATTCCATTGTCAGAAAATAAAAACTGCTACATACCTCTATGCAGATTCATCTGCCCGCTGTCCCCTGATCTGAAGTTTACCTCTCCTCAGATGGCCGAGAAACAGCAATATGATCTTAACTACTCCGGCTAAAATCATAACAAAAACTCTGGTAGATTCTTCTTCAAACTCTGCCAGAGAGATAATAACACACTCCGGTGCTATTTTAAAATAACAAACTTTTGATTGAAGATATAAAACTAAGTATAATCACCATAGTCCTCTCACACATCCTATCTAGTCGTTGGGTGCAAGAGAATGACTGGGAGTGACGTAGAGGGGAGGAGCTATATGCAGCTCTGCTGGGTGAATCCTCTTGCACTTCCTGTTGAGGAGGAGTAATATCCCAGAAGTAATGATGACCCGTGGACTGATCACACTTAACAGAAGAAAACTGATTTTTTGATTATTTTCTATGTTGGTTAGATGTAGAACCAGAGATATAATCGCATTGTCTGAAATTAAAATATCATGGATTTTGGGAATGGATTCTAACAGTATCAGTTGTTCTGAAATTAAAATATAATCTATCCTGGAGAAAGTGCGACGTGATTTAGATTTGCAGGAATATACATGTGTCTGGAAATTTGATCCTCCAGATATCCGAGTGTAAGTGAAGTAGCTACTTTATTAAATAATTGTTTTCTGACTTTCTTTTAATTAAATCCCAAAATTCAGGAGAACAAATGGTTCGGACTATAAACATTGCATAATATATATTGAATGCCATTAATTAAAATTTGGATAATAATAAATCTGCTATTCTGGTCACGTTCTATTTTAGTGACCCGATAAGCAAACTTTTTATGGATTAAAATAGCAACCCCACGTTTCCTATTCGGGCAAGGGGTGCCAAGCACTTCAACCCATCAGGATTTTAATTTACACAATTCCTCATCTTTAAAATGTTTTTTTTGTAGGAACACAATGTCGGGGAAGAGTTTCAAAAGTTGTTATATGATCTGCTTGCGCTTGATAGGGGAAGTTATTCCCCCAACATTCCAGGATAGGATATTAAGATGTTCCGTCATTGTTTAAGTATCAAATAGGTAGAAGGGGAGAATAGGAAGGAGAAAAAAAAAAAATTAAAAATCTGAAAATAGAATCGACAAAATATTAATCAAAAGCAATCGGGATACCAAAATTATACAACTTTTTTCAAGTGTCAGTCCCATATTTCAAAAATTCAAGACAACAGAGGGTATTATAGGGGGACTATGACCCTCGTATATTAACAATTAGCAAGAAATTCTCTTGCTTCTTTACTATTGCTTAGCGTGTTTGTTTTACCATTACTCTCTACCATTCTAACTTTGTAACCTCTTTCAACTGAGGGGAAAAGGGGACATCTCCTTCCTTTTTATTGGAGTCTCATTTGAGAAATCTTGGGAAAGCAGAATATTATGGTTATCAATAGTTAAAGTACCACCTTTCCTGTATTGTTTCAAGAGTTCTATTTTGTCTTGAAAATTTAAGACTTTGAAAATTAGCATTCTGTCTCGTATAGTACCGTCAGAATTAAACTCTTTGCTACCCACTCTGAGCTCTCTCTCTATAATAAGAGGGAGTTTTTCTTTAAAAAAAACCTAGTGCTTGAGGAAGTACCAGGAAGATAAAATTTGATTAAGTCTTCATAGGCTGGAGTCTCTGGAAGACCGACTATTCTGACGTTATTACGATCCTCCAGCCTTGAATGTTATTCTCATGTTTATGTATTTTATCTTCTTGAATAGTACCCTGGCCTTCTAAATTGGAGATCCTGTTTTCGGCTGCTTTTTAAATCTCTGGTACAGGTTCGCTTATGCAAACCTACAGCCGACTGAGCCCCATTTATTAAGGGGTTGGAGCACTAGTGTGATAAGCTTTAGTTAACTGAGAACAGGAATGAGATTCTACAGAGACACAGAAACTGAAATACAACCATCCACCTCCCTGAGCAAAGCAGTTCAAATGCAGCTTTCTGTACAGCCCTCTAAAAAGGGTCTAAACTTAAGGGAGTGCTAATTAGGCTTAAACAAGATATGAATATTAAAAAAAGAACAGTAAACTTAAAATAAAAACTTCATCATTCAGAATAGAGCAGGCAATTTTAAAACAACTTTCCAATGAACTTTTGCTTTTTTTCTCTTGGTATTCGGCTAAGGAGCAACTATAAATGCACTACTGGAAGCTAGCTCTACACATGAGGTGAGCCAATGACAAGAGAAATATATGTGCTTCAACCAATCACCAGGGCACTGCTGCTTTTGAGCCTACAACAATATACTTTTTAAACAAAAGATACAAAAAGCACAAAAGCAAATAAATAAATAGTAAATTGTAAAGTTGTTTAGTCTATTGGAATCATGAAAGTTTCATTTTGACTTAACTATCCCTTTAATTTAATATGATGGGTACATAGAAAAAACATAATTTATGCTTACCTGATAAATTCCTTTCTTCTGTAGTGTGATCAGTCCACGGGTCATCATTACTTCTGGGATATTACTCCTCCCCAACAGGAAGTGCAAGAGGATTCACCCAGCAGAGCTGCATATAGCTCCTCCCCTCTACGTCACTCCCAGTCATTCGACCAAGGACCAACGAGAAAGGAGAAGCCAAGGGTGTAGTGGTGACTAGAGTATAATTTAAAAAATATTTACCTGCCTTAAAAAACAGGGCGGGCCGTGGACTGATCACACTACAGAAGAAAGGAATTTATCAGGTAAGCATAAATTATGTTTTCTTCTGTTAAGTGTGATCAGTCCACGGGTCATCATTACTTCTGGGATACCAATACCAAAGCAAAAGTACACCGATGACGGGAGGGATAGGCAGGCTCTTTATACAGAAGGAACCACTGCCTGAAGAACCTTTCTCCCAAAAATAGCCTCCGAGGAAGCAAAAGTGTCAAATTTGTAAAATTTGTAAAAAGTATGAAGCGAAGACCAAGTTGCAGCCTTGCAAATCTGTTCAACAGAGGCCTCATTCTTAAAGGCCCAAGTGGAAGCCACAGCTCTAGTAGAATGAGCTGTAATTCTTTCAGGAGGCTGCTGTCCAGCAGTCTCATAAGCTAAACGAATTATGCTACGAAGCCAAAAAGAAAGAGGTAGCAGAAGCCTTTTGACCTCTCCTCTGACCAGAGTAAACGACAAACAGGGAAGACGTTTGTCGAAATTCCTTAGTTGCCTGTAAGTAAAATTTTAGGGCACGAACTACATCCAGATTGTGCAGAAGACGTTCCTTCTTCGAAGAATGATTTGGACACAAAGGAACAACAATCTCTTGATTGATATTCCTGTTAGTGACTACCTTAGGTAAGAACTCAGGTTTAGTACGCAGAACTACCTTATCCGAATGAAAAATCAAATAAGGAGAATCACAATGTAAGGCTGATAACTCAGAGACTCTTCGAGCCGAGGAAATAGCCATTAAAAATAGAACTTTCCAAGATAACAACTTTATATCAATGGAATGAAGGGGTTCAAACGGAACGCCCTGTAAAACGTTAAGAACAAGGTTTAAACTCCATGGCGGAGCAACAGTTTTAAACACAGGCTTAATCCTGGCCAAAGCCTGACAAAAAGCCTGAACGTTTGGAACTTCTGACAGACGTTTGTGCAACAGAATGGACAGAGCTGAGATCTGTCCCTTTAATGAACTAGCAGATAAACCCTTTTCTAAACCTTCTTGTAGAAAAGACAATATCCTAGGAATCCTAACCTTACTCCAAGAGTAACCTTTGGATTCGCACCAATATAGGTATTTACGCCATATCTTATGGTAAATCCTTCTGGTAACAGGCTTCCTAGCCTGTATTAAGGTATCAATAACTGACTCAGAAAACCCACGTTTTGATAAAATCAAGCGTTCAATTTCCAAGCAGTCAGCTTCAGAGAAGTTAGATTTTGATGTTTGAAAGGACCCTGTATCAGAAGGTCCTGTTTCAGAGGTAGAGACCAAGGTGGACAGGATGACATGTCCACCAGGTCTGCATACCAAGTCCTGCGTGGCCATGCAGGTGCTATTAGAATAACTGATGCTCTCTCCTGTTTGATTCTGGCAATCAATCGAGGAAGCATCGGGAAGGGTGGAAACACGTAAGCCATCCTGAAGTCCCAAGGTGCTGTCAGGGCATCTATCAGGACTGCTCCTGGATCCCTGGATCTGGACCCGTAACGAGGAAGCTTGGCGTTCTGTCGAGACGCCATGAGATCTATCTCTGGTTTGCCCCAATGACGAAGTATTTGAGCAAAGACCTCCGGATGAAGTTCCCACTCCCCTGGATGAAAAGTCTGACGACTTAAGAAATCCGCCTCCCAGTTCTCCACTCCCGGGATGTGGATTGCTGACAGGTGGCAAGAGTGAGACTCTGCCCAGCGAATTATCTTTGATACTTCCATCATTGCTAGGGAGCTTCTTGTCCCTCCCTGATGGTTGATGTAAGCTACAGTCGTGATGTTGTCCGACTGAAACCTGATGAACCCCCGAGTTGTCAACTGGGGCCAAGCCAGGAGGGCATTGAGAACTGCTCTCAATTCCAGAATGTTTATTGGTAGGAGACTCTCCTCCTGACTCCATTGTCCCTGAGCCTTCAGAGAATTCCAGACGGCACTCCAACCTAGAAGGCTGGCGTCTGTTGTTACAATTGTCCAGTCTGGCCTGCTGAATGGCATCCCCCTGGACAGATGTGGCCGAGAAAGCCACCATAGAAGAGAATTTCTGGTCTCTTGATCCAGATTCAGAGAAGGGGACAAGTCTGAGTAATCCCCATTCCACTGACTTAGCATGCACAGTTGCAGTGGTCTGAGGTGTAAGCGTGCAAAGGGTACTATGTCCATTGCCGCTACCATTAAGCCGATTACCTCCATGCATTGAGCCACTGACGGGTGTTGAATGGAATGAAGGGTGTGGCAAGCACTTTGAAGTCTTGTTAACCTGTCTTCTGTCAGGTAAATCTTCATTTCTACAGAATCTATAAGAGTCCCCAGGAAGGGAACTCTTGTGAGTGGAACGAGTGAACTTTTCTTTTCGTTCACCTTCCATCCATGTGACCTTAGAAATGCCAGTACTAACTCTGTATGAGACTTGGCAGTTTGAAAGCTTGAAGCTTGTATCAGAATGTCGTCTAGGTACGGAGCTACCGAGATTCCCCGCGGTCTTAGTACCGCCAGAAGAGCACCCAGAACCTTTGTGAAGATTCTTGGAGCTGTAGCCAATCCGAATGGAAGAGCTACAAACTGGTAATGCCTGTCTAGGAAGGCAAACCTTAGGTACCAGTAATGATCTTTGTGAATCGGTATGTGAAGGTAAGCATCCTTTAAATCCACTGTGGTCATGTACTGACCCTTTTGGATCATGGGTAAAATTGTCCGAATAGTCTCCATCTTGAACGATGGAACTCTTAGAAATTTGTTTAGGATTTTTAAGTCCAGGATTGGTCTGAAAGTTCCCTCTTTTTTGGGAACCACAAACAGATTTGAGTAAAACCCTTGTCCCTGTTCCGACCGTGGAACTGGATGGATTACTCCCATTAACAAAAGCTCTTGTACGCAGCGTAGAAACGCCTCTTTCTTTGTCTGGATTGTTGACAACCTTGACAGATGAAATCTCTCTCTTGGAGGAGAGTATTTGAAGTCCAGAAGGTATCCCTGAGATATTATCTCTAGCGCCCAGGGATCCTGGACATCTCTTGCCCAAGCCTGGGTGAAGAGAGAAAGTCTGCCCCCCACTAGATCCGATCCCGGATCGGGGGCCCTCAATTCATGCTGTTTTAGGGGCAGCAGCAGGTTTCCTGGCCTGCTTGCCCTTGTTCCAAGACTGGTTAGGTCTCCAGCCTTGTCTGTAGCGAGCAACAGATCCTTCTTGTTTTGGAGCAGAGGAAGTTGATGCTGTTCCTGCTTTGAAATTCCGAAAGGAACGAAAATTAGACTGTCTGGCCTTAGGTTTGGCCCTGTCTTGAGGCAGGGCGTGGCCTTTACCTCCTGTAATGTCAGCGATAATTTCTTTCAAACCAGGCCCAAATAAGGTCTGCCCTTTGAAAGGTATATTAAGTAATTTAGACTTAGAAGTAACATCAGCTGACCAGGATTTTAGCCACAGTGCTCTGCGTGCCTGAATGGCGAATCCTGAATTCTTAGCCGTAAGTTTAGTTAAATGTACTACGGCCTCCGAAATGAATGAATTAGCTAGCTTAAGGACTCTAAGCTTGTCCGTAATGTCATCCAGAGTAGCTGAACTAATGGTCTCTTCCAGCGACTCAAACCAGAATGCCGCCGCAGCCGTGACCGGCGCAATGCATGCAAGGGGTTGCAATATAAAACCTTGTTGAACAAACATTTTCTTAAGGTAACCCTCTAACTTTTTATCCATTGGATCTGAAAAGGCACAGCTATCCTCCACCGGGATAGTGGTACGCTTAGCTAAAGTAGAAACTGCTCCCTCCACCTTAGGGACCGTTTGCCATAAGTCCCGTGTGGTGGTGTCTATTGGAAACATCTTTCTAAATATCGGAGGGGGTGAGAACGGCACACCGGGTCTATCCCACTCCTTAGTAATAATTTCAGTAAGTCTCTTAGGTATAGGAAAAACATCGGTACTCGTTGGTACCGCAAAATATTTATCCAACCTACACATCTTCTCTGGTATTGCAACTGTGTTACAATCATTCAGAGCCGCTAACACCTCCCCTAGTAATACACGGAGGTTCTCCAGCTTAAATTTAAAATTTGAAATATCTGAATCCAATCTGTTTGGATCAGAACCATCAGCCGCAGACAGAAGCTCTCCGTCCTCATGTTCTGCAAGCTGTGACGCAGTATCTGACATGGCCCTAGTATTATCAGCGCACTCTGTTCTCACCCCAGAGTGATCACGCTTGCCTCTTAATTCTGGTAATTTAGCCAAAACTTCAGTCATAACAGTAGCCATATCTTGTAATGTTATTTGTAATGGCCGCCCAGATGTACTGGGCGCCACAATATCGCGCACCTCCCGAGCGGGAGATGTAGGTACTGACACGTGAGGCGAGTTAGTCGGCATAACTCTCCCCTCGCTGTTTGGTGAAATTTGTTCAATTTGTACAGATTGACTTTTATTTAAAGTAGCATCAATACAGTTAGTACATAAATTTCTATTGGGCTCCACTTTGGCATTAGCACAAATAGCACAGGTATCTTCCTCTGAATCAGACATGTTTAACACACTAGCAAATAAACTTGCAACTTGGAATACTATTCAAGTAAAATACTATGAAAACGTACTGTGCCTATACGAAGCACAGAAGATTTATGACAGTTGAAAATTAACTGAAAAAGTTATAGCATCAATCTTTGTAAACAACACAACTTTAGCAAAGGTTTGTTCCCATTAGCAAAAGACAACTAACCCTGATAGCAGAAAAAAAATTACAGAATAAACGTTTTTTATCACAGTCTACAATCTCACAGCTCTGCTGTGAATGATTACCTCCCTCAAAACAAGTTTTGAAGACCCCTGAGTTCTGTAGAGATGAACCGGATCATGCAGGAAATACAATGAGCTGCTGACTGAATTTTTTGATGCATAGCAAAAGCGCCAAAAAATGGCCCCTCCCCCTCACACACAACAGTGAGAGAGATCAGAAACTAGATCAAGCAACTGCCAAGTGGAAAAATAGTGCCCAAACATTTTATTCACCCAGTACCTCAGAAAATGAAAACGATTTTACATTCCAGCAAAAACGTTTAACATAAATTAAGAGTTATTAAAAGCCTGTTGCTAGTCCCTGCAAAATAGGCTAAAGTCTTATCTACACAGTGTAATTCCAGTGAAGTACCATTCCCCAGAATACTGAAGTGTAAAATATACATACATGACATTATATCGGTATGGCAGGATTTTCTCATCAATTCCATTGTCAGAAAATAAAAGCTGCTACATACCTCTTTGCAGATTAATCTGCCCGCTGTCCCCTGATCTGAAGTTTACCTCTCCTCAGATGGCCGAGAAACAGCAATATGATTCTAACTACTCCGGCTAAAATCATAGTAAAAACTCTGGTAGATTCTTCTTCAAACTCTAAAAGAGAAGGAATAACACACTCCGGTGCTATTTTAAAATAACAAACTTTTGATTGAAGATATAAAACTAAGTATAATCACCATAGTCCTCTCACACATCCTATCTAGTCGTTGGGTGCAAGAGAATGACTGGGAGTGACGTAGAGGGGAGGAGCTATATGCAGCTCTGCTGGGTGAATCCTCTTGCACTTCCTGTTGGGGAGGAGTAATATCCCAGAAGTAATGATGACCCGTGGACTGATCACACTTAACAGAAGAAATCAATGATTAAAAAAAAAATAAAAAAAAAATATATTTTATTTATTTTTTTATTATTATTATTTTTTTAAATAAAATGCTTTGAGGAAAGAGTTTTCTATTTAAGATACATTATAATTTAAAGGTTGTTCATTCTGAAATAATAATGCGTTTTTAATTATGTAACATGAGGCTGTAATGTTTGATTTTTTTTCCTGTAAAATAGTTCCATTCACAACATGTTCTGCCAGGAGGTTTCTGCAAGACTATATTAGGTGTTTTTTTTATATCTAGAAGATATCACATTATTGGTTTTGCAGTTCTCAAAACTGAATTTGTGTCTGCACCAATAACATGCCTCTTCTTCATAGCAAAAGTCGTTATAAGACACATGTACAAAGTTTTACTTCATTCACTTGGTATCCTTTGATAAAAGGAGCAGCAGTGCACTACTGGGAGCTAAAGATATTAGGAATGCCAATGACAAATGGCATATACAGTATGTGTAGCCACCAATCAGCTGCTAGTTCCCAGTAAGTGCATTGCTGCACCTGTACCTACCTAGGTATGCTTTCCAACAAAAGATACCAAGAGAATAAAGCAGATTACATTATAGAAGTTCAATGGAAAATTGTGTGTTCTATCTGAATGATGAAAGTTTTAATTTTGACTTTACTGTCCCTATAATCCCATTGTTCCCCTGCAATTCTACGTACACAAAATCAACCACTTACTACTTTTTTAAAAGCACAATTAGTAGAAGATTGGAGGGGAATAGATCTGCACAGGAACCTAAATTTGAGGAGGGAGGGCAAGTAGTAAAATTACACTGTAACCTATGTTATGTTATTTTAGTTAAATAAAATTAATTAAATTACTATTAATGGGGGGGGGGGGTTCTCCTTCCAATAAAGTACAGCTGAAAAATGTAACAAATATAAATGATTAACCAATTAAACTGGAGATAGTTCACCTCACAATTTCATAATGATCAATCTATTTATTTCTAATGGTATAATCAGTCGTCATTTTCTGATATAACTGGAAAAATAATCTGAAGAGTTATAATTATAAAAATGAAACATATGTGCAAAACCATTATTTAAATAGAGTCTTACTGACTAGTGATTTTAACCAATTTGTCTTCAATCATATCCACCCTGCAATGCATTGAGTGACACACTTAGTTGTAAATAAAGGGACAGTGATTCCCTTCCTCCCACCCTCCTTTAATGTGTTTCCAATGATCAATTTTACCTTCTGGATTGTATTAACCCTTTCATTGCTAAGCTTTGAGCTTTTTTTGTGTACACAAATTATATATTGTTTTTTTCAGCAGGCCCAATAGATTCAGAATATCATATATATATTAAAAAAAAAAAAAAAAAAAAAAAAAAAAGTATATAGGGGCCCATACAGGCTTTTGGGGGATAAAATATAAACTACATAGCCCCACTTGTGCCAGGAAAGAACTAAAAAGCACTTTTTTTCTAGCAAGGTGATCCAGTAGCAGACCTACTCCACTGAGGGCCCAGGTGCAAAGTTGTTGTTTGACACCGGGAACTCTGTAACCAATACTAATATACATGCTGGCATATAATGATTCTGGATACATAGATTAATAGAGATAGGATTGTACACATTGTGCCTATGTATAGACTAGCTGCTATGCGCCCCCCCCAGCACTTGGGCCCCGGTGCAGCTGCACCAATGGTAGTTCTAGCCCAGAGGTGATCACTGTTAGCACAGTGATCACCTGGCTATACAGACAAAATTTAATATATGGGGACGTGTCTACTCTAAAAGAAACTTTACTAGGGGGCTCTAGACATAATAGCTTTTTTTAATTGATCCTATTAAAGCTCATTCCCCAATAAAAACTTGTGTTGTGTTTGGTTTTTTTTTTTTTGTTTTGTTTTTTAAAGATATGTATGTTTGTGGCTTTCTAAAATCACCACCAATTGAAAGAGCAGATGAATATATTTCAAATGAGTGGTCTTAGAGGTCTGTGGCCAGTAATGGAGCTGAGATCAATGGGAATAACCTCCCTGCAGCCAGCTCCATTACCTGCCTGTGAGTTCTTGGTTCCATCCACTCCGTGATGCCACCCTGCACGTTTTTGGTGACATTACAGGCACTCCAATGTAGCTCTGGGAGTGCTGTCCACTAATTATTCCACGGATCAGGCAGAAATATGCATGATGACCCGTTTATCATTTGCATGTAATGGTTACATCATTATTTTCAAATGGCTAATTTACCTTTATTTTGTAACTTAAAATAGCTGTTTTTGCCTGTTGTATCACCACCTATACTGAATACTACAATAAACACTAAATACAGTCTATAAGAAAAGTATTGAGGTTATTCCCCGCACCCCTCTAGTCATAGGTGCCGCCATATTGAACTCTCTTTCACTACATTCCAGTGCTGACCTCTTTGCAAATTTCTGGAGAGTTGCCTCTCATGTGCAGTGTACCCGGGATCCATAATAACAGACCCATTATTAGAGGAAAGTACATTCAATTAATTTAGTGTCCCTTTAATTAATGGTTATAGAAAAGTTAAGGTTCTATTTAATGGTTATATAAAAGGTTAAAAACAAAGCAACTCCAGTGGGTAGTTGGACAGAGAGGTACTATAATGTTAAAATTTTCCATTGTTCTCTCTAAGTACGTACTGATCTCACTATGTATGAGATAAGATAAGGAAGACTGTGTAAATAGAGAGAGATAAGCTAATGTAGCTGCAGGTTAAATTGGCCATGTCCTTTTCAGAAGCAGCAATACATTGCTCCTCCTGAGCACTTAGGGGGTGATTTATCAAAGGCTTCACCAGTCTTCGCCCCCCCTACGACTGCAGGTTCTCACAAGAGAACCTGCAGTCTGTATTTAACAAGCAGTGGTCAGATCGCTGCTTCCCTAACCTCTTCGCCACTTCTTAGGTGGCGAATTTCAATCGCCCCGGTCTCGCACGACCGGGGAGAATGACAGCTCCTAACCTGCTTGTGATGGGAAACCCTGCTCCGGGCACAGCCTAAGAGTGCAAAATTGCATTCTTGTGCAATGCTGAATTCCAGCAGCAGAAGTCAGCCCCCCAGATGCGAGCTGTGGCAGACAGGGGCGCATATGTACGCCCCTGTCCGTTTTAGCTTGATAAAAAAAAAAAAAAAAAAAAAAAAAAAAAGGACATTAAACTGAATAATGTTCTCCCATTTTAAAGTGTTCCCAATTACCTGTTTATGTTAAAGATAAAAGTAAAAATTAAACTTTCATGATTAAGCTAGAGCATGTTTACCTATAGTCTAATTTGCTTTGTTCTCTAGGTATCCTTTGCTGAAACGCTTACCCAGATAGACTCAGGAGCAGCAATGCACTACTGGGAACAAGATGCTTATTGATGGATGCACATACATGCCTTTTGTCATTGCCCCCCTCATGTTAAGCTACCTCCGAGCTGTGCATTGCTACTTTTTCAAAGGATATCAAAAGAATAAAGCAAATCTGATAATAAGAAGTAAAGTGGAAAGTTGGATAAAACTGTATGTTCTATCTGAATCATGAAAGAAAACAAAAATGTGGGTTTCATGTCCTTTTAAGGTTAATTTTAAAATGGCATTTTCCCAAAATTTTTTGTAATCAGATGCATAGGTGACCTACACATAACTGCCTAGAAAGTACTTTTCCTAAAACTTACGCAACCAGCAGTGCAGTAACACAGCTTGATCTGATGTCGCCCATAACACCAAAATCAAGGTGGGAGGGTGCGTTTGAAAACAACTTATAAACGTTTAGGTTACTCATATGGATTCATTTGAGCAATAGAAGCAGTTCCACATATATAAAACTTGTGTGTACATGCATTTAAAACACAACACTAACAAGCAAATCTGTTTTGATACATGAAATGATAGCAGTGTAGTAGACTTTCTCAATATTTTCAACCCAAAAAGATAAGCTACCATTGTTAGGAAAACCGTCAAATCTAGAATCTCTCATATTACCACTATTGCGTAACTGCTGGGATACTGGGATTTACACAAAGCATATGCACAAAAGCTAGCTGAAAGTTTCCAATTTACTTCTATTATCAAAATTTGCTTTGTTCCCATCTTTTTCTTTGTTGAAGAGATACCTATGTAGGTAGCATGCACATGCCTGAAGCACTACATGACATGAAATAGTGCTGCCACTATTGTTGTAAAACTGCTGCCATATAGTGCTGCAGACACGTGCACATTCCTGAGCTTGCATCCCTGCTTTTCATCAAAGAACAACAAGAAAACAAAGAAAAATTGATAACAGAAGTAATTAGAAAGTTATTGAAATTTGTATGCTCTATCTGAATCATCTGAAACCTTTTGGGTTTTACAGTGAAAGTAAATCCTAGTGTTGTACAAACGCTAGGATTGACTATTGAAACAAATAAAGGGGGCTTTCAGTCACGAAATATAAAGATAATTCATGTAGAAAGCTCCTTTATTTGTTTTAACCACTCGTCGTTTTTAGCCGATACAGCAGCCCACGGCTAAAAAAAAAAAAAAAAAAAAGCAACGTTTGCGCCTCTTAGCCAATAGCCGTGCGGTAAATCCAGATTGGCGCCCATGGGAGCTTGATTTACCGCACGGCTATTGGCTAAGAGGTGAAAACGCCACCTCTTAGCAAAAAAATGTTTTAGCCGTGGGCTGGCGTAACCGCTAAATACGGCGATTGGTTAAAACAAATAAATGAGCTTTCTACATGAAGTATCTTATACTTCATGAATGAAAGTCCCCTTTGTACAACGCTAGGATTTACTTTCACTTTAAGTCTCTGTAACTTGGAGATAAAAAGGGTGGGAGATTGAGCAAAAAAAATTAAGTCCTCCATACCCTTGGGATATTTCAAGGAGGTTACCCAGTACAGATATCTAAGAATCAGCACTTTTTATTCTATTACACTAATGATAATCAAACATGGTGTCAGGACTCCAGGGGCCCCCCCGGACCCATTCCTACAGCACCCTTTCCAGCTATTTTCAAATCAGCAGAAGCTAAACCAGCAGCTAACACAGTAACAAGAGCTGCTGCTTCTCTGTGACGGTAAACCATATTGGTAAATGACTGCGCACCAGAGAATATGCACTTACACAGCCTGTGCAAATGTGGGGGCAGGTTTTACTTCCCATATTTCCCCCCTTGTAGAAACACCACTAGTGATTGATGGGCCCCCGAGAGGTGTGGGCCCATGTAGGTACGCCGCTGCAGGACTCCTTGGGATAAAACAACCAAAAGCTGCGGGCAGTGGCGTAGTGTGGCTTCTTAGCGCCCAGGGCAAGGCAAGAATTGCACCCCCCTAATCCATTAGCACTGACTGAGTCTCTTCCACCAGTACAGTAGGGATTGGCAAATTTGCTTTGAATCTAGGAGACAGCTCAACAACTTAGGAGATAGGTTTTTGCTTTAAAACAAACAAAGCTTTATTTTAACAACAAAAATATATCATATATATCATATATATCATATATATCATATATATCATATATATCATATATATCATATATATCATATATATCATATATATCATATATATCATATATATCATATATATCATATATATCATATATATCATATATATCATATATATCATATATATCATATATATCATATATATCATATATATCATATATATCATATATATCATATATATCATATATATCATATATATCATATATATCATATATATCATATATATCATATATATCATATATATCATATATATCATATATATCATATATATCATATATATCATATATATCATATATATCATATATATCATATATATCATATATATCATATATATCATATATATCATATATATCATATATATCATATATATCATATATATCATATATATCATATATATCATATATATCATATATATCATATATATCATATATATCATATATATCATATATATCATATATATCATATATATCATATATATCATATATATCATATATATCATATATATCATATATATCATATATATCATATATATCATATATATCATATATATCATATATATCATATTCTAAACTCTACATTCATCCTTAAAAATTAGGATTCAATATGGTTGCAGGCAGCCATTAATTTATTATATACATTAAGTAAGTACATTATATAACTTAACAATTACATTTTTTATGGTTTAATATTTAAACATGGGATTTCATTTTTAAAATACATCTGAGCCAGCATGCCAGAGTGTGAGAGTGATCCATGCTGCTTTAAAGCGAAAGCCAGTTATTTTTTTTAAATTAATTTTTAACCTGGGTAAAACATACAAGATGTAGATCATCTACATCTTGTATGTTTTATTTTACCCAGGTTAAAAATGAATTTAAAAAAAAATAACTGGCTTTCGCTTTAAAGCAGCATGGATCACTCTCACACTCTGGCATGCTGGCTGGCTCAGACTCTGGGTCCTTTGGAAGTTGGAATTTGCGTGGCTGGCTCAGAGCAACTCTGGGTCCTTTGGAACTTGGCTGGCTGGCCCTGCGACGTCACCAGGGTAACGGTAGAGGCTAAGCTGCATTTTGCGTGCGTTGCCATTTCCAATCCCTATTCCCCAGGGCCCAGGCAAAAACAGGGGCTATAATAATTTAATTATAATTCTGGCTGGCAGTGGCACTGGTGGTCTGGTTCTGATACGGACCCGGTGATGAGTTTGGTAATTTCTGTAGATACTACTTACCTTATCATTGCGGGTGCGGAGTGCTAGTCAGTCTGACTCCACTCTGGCTCTGCTGCTCTGACTTTTTCCTCCCTCCTGACATGTGCGCTGGGAGTGGGAGTGGACCGTGCTAACTAGTGGCGTAAACACTAGTCTAGCAGCAGGTAACGGTCGGATAGGATTACACTCATAAAATTATGATAATTTAATCATTACACAGCACGTCTTGACTTCAGAGTAGAAGACAGTTCACTTGAGAGCAGAACGGCTGGGCGCAGGCGCCTGTCAGATTTTTTAGCCTCCCTGTAGTGCCGCTGGGAGTGGGACTGTGACTGTCTACTGTCTTGAGATGGTGGGGACTGGGGAGGCTGGGAGCCAAGAATTTTGCGCCCCTCAGAATTTTGCGCCCGGGGCAACCGCCCCTGTGGCCCCCCCCCCCACGCTACGCCACTGGCTGCGGGTATCTCAGAATTAGGGCTAAAATTGTATGGCAATACAACATGTAGCATTACATTGAGACACTAATTACTATATACACACACACTTTACGTTTATGGAAAGTTAGGTTTTTTACATAAGCAAAGTTTAATTAAAAGGGGCATTACATTCATTAAATTCAACTAATGTTTAACAAACTTGATTTAAAAAGGGACACAAGTCAAATTAAACTTCAGATCGAGCACCCAATTTTAAACTTTTAAACTTAATTTACTTCCATGAACAAAAATGTCTTTTTACATTTACACTTTGTCAGCAGCTCCTACTGAGCATGTGCAAGAATTCACCGAATATACATATGCATTTGTGATTGGCTGTCTCATGATGCAATGGGAAGACATAACTGAAATTTGTTTCTGTACCTCAGATACTTAGTACATATATCAATGTGAACTTCTAGTGTGATATAACATAGCCTATACCTACAGAAGTACCATAAACCTATTTATACAACCTGAGAAACAGAGATTCCTGCAAGAGAAGAAAAGTTCCATGTCACAGAAAATGAGCAACTTCAACGCCCCTGCTGATTAATGAGTGGTACCATATTACAAAATGGGAAAAGGCAAATGAGTAATCGGATAAGAGCCAAATAATATTACACAGCAACTTCACATAAGCAGCTAAGGTATACAAATGTGTGTTCTCTAAAGGACCTATTTCATGGGCACGCCACCCGACTAAACTGTAAGCCAATAGGAAGCTATAAATAGCTTATTACTACATTTTTTCAATGTTTATTGCACAAGTTATCATTATGTCAAAATTATGCAAATTTGTGTTTTGTATTGCTTAAAGGGACATTAAACCGTGTTCCTGCAGTAAAAACAAATATGCTAAATCAAAGTAAACGTAAAAAGAAACAGATCGAGTAAAAGACAGCAAAGAACTTTGTTGTTTTCTTGAAAAATGAACACAAACTCTCTCTCATTGTAGCCCCTGCCCACATGGAGATAAGGGAGCAGATAGTTTGGAACTTAAAGGGACATAATACTCATATGCTAAATCACTTGAAACTGATGCAGTATAACTATAAAAAGCTGACAGGAAAATATCATCTGAGCATCTCTATGTAAAAAAGGAAGATATTTTACCTCACAATTTCCTCAGCTCAGCAGAGTAAGTTCTGTGTAAAAAGTTACTCAGCTGCAGCCCAGCTGCAGGTAAAAAAAAAAAAAAAAAAAAAAAAAAAAAAGGAAGAAGAAATGAACAGCAGCCAATCAGCATCAGCAGTGCTGAGGTCATGAACTCTTTTACTGTGATCTCATGAGATTTCACAGCAAACTTCCTTTAAACTGAATAGGGAAATAAGATGAGAGTGCACGTAAGCTCACCCCTTTCGCTGTCCCGGGACAGACATACTAATATGCTTCTTAGAAGTCCTTTACAATAGGATGTGGCTACTGAGAAACTTTTTAGGTAAAATATCTTTCTTTTTTACATAGAGATGTTCAGGTGATATTTTCTAGTCAGCTTTTTACAGCTATGCTGCATCACTTTCAAGTGTTTCAACATTTGGGTATTATGGCCCTTTAAGTTGCATTCTGCCACTTCTGAGCATGAACAAAACAGACTGTCACTCTAACATTATTGGAATATTAATCTAGCTCATTTTACTCTAGAAGTTTTATGACGTCAAGATTTACTGCACTTGCAATGCTAAGGGAAAGCAAACAGATTTGGCACGTATCAATAGGCTTAATTTTGACAAAAACTTATTACTGCTTGAGTAACATACTAAGTACAATATTGCAACCCATGTGCACCTGATTCTCACAAGCTCTGTGTGCTGTTGAAGTAACCACCAACATTCTGAGCATTCATGAGTGCTAGAAGCACTTAGCAGGCTGTAACGTGCAATAAAGGTTAACACCCAAGCAGCAGTAACCTTTATAAGAAGCATTTTGCTAAATTCTTTTAATAGATTTTAAAATACGACGAGCATCTTAAAGTAAAGGTCAATTATGATGAATTAGTGCCCGGTTTTTAATAATCCTATTAAAAACAAGGGCACTTTAATCAAAAACAAAATTTATGCTTACCTGATAAATGTATTTCTTTCTTGACACAATGAGTCCACGGATCATCAATTACTGTTGGGAATATCACTCCTGCCCAGCAGGAGGCGGCAAAGAGCACCACAGCAAAGCTGTTAAATATCACCTCCCGTTTCTCCCACCCCAGTCATTCGACCGAAGTAAAGGAGAGAAAGGAAGCAACAAGGTGCAGAGGTGTCTGAAGTTTATAAAATACTAACAACCTGTCTAAATAACAGGGCGGGCCGTGGACTCGTGTCAAGAAAGAAATTTATCCGGTAAGCATAAATTTTGTTTTCTTTCTAATGACACGATGAGTCCACAAATCATCATTAATTACTGTTGGGAATCAATACCCAAGCTAGAGTACACAGATAAGGGAGGGACAAGACAGGAAACCTAAACGGAAGGCACCACTGCTTGAAGAACCTTTCTCCCAAAAGCGGCCTCAGCCGAGGCAAGAGAGTCAAATTTATAGAAGTTTGAAAAAGTGTGGAGAGGTCCAAGTTGTAGCCTTGCAAATCTGTTCCATAGAGGCTTCATCTTTGAATGCCCAGGAAGAGGAAACAACCCTCGTAGAAAGAGCCGTTAGTCCCTCAGGAAGCTGCTATCCAGCAGATTCATAGGCAAAGCAAATGATACTATTCAGACACAAAGAAAGAGAAGCAGCCGTAGCTTTCTGTCCCTTACGTTAAACAGAAGACTGACGAAAATCCTTAATCGCCTGTAAATAGAATTTTAGTGCACGTACCATGTCCAGATTGTGTAGAAGCCGTTCCTCCTGAGGAGGAGGATTAGGACACAAGGAAGGAACAACAATCTCCTGATTGCAACTACTTTATTATTATTATAATTTATTTATGAAGCGCCATCATATTCCGCAGCGCTGTCCATGGATACAGTTCATTTAAATAAAATAATATAAAACTTCTAAGACTAAGAGACAGGACAGAATTTACAAACACATACAGGAGGAATCGAGGGCCCTATTCCCGTGTGAACTTACAATCTAGAAGGGTAGGAGGTTGAAAAACAGGAGATGAGGACTGCAAGCAGGGCCGTCTTTAATATTGACTGGACCCTGGGCGAAAATTTTCTTGGCCCCCCCCCCACCATGCAATTTCGCTCTCCACCCCAACATCCCAAAAAATAACTAAATCATTTTATTTTTTTTAATTATTAGCCCAGCAGTGGATTATCCACTGCTGAGCTAATCATTTAAAAAAATGAAATAAATTGCAATATGTGAAACTGGACCTAAGCAGTACTAATAAGTAAATAAATATATATATAAATTCCTCCACTGTGGATTCATTTAATATTCTTTTGAATGTGATTCTGGTGTGAGGTTAGCTGGTTAAAGAGATTTAGGGCAGCCAACAGGAGCAAAGCAAGGTAAAGACTGAGGAGGAAGCATGGAAGTGCAATATAAGTTTACTGACTGGATCAGCAGAACTACTATGGGAAGCTGTAAAATCTGAGACAGAGAGAAAACAAAAACTATAAAAATAAACCTTACATTAATATGTGAAGTATCAGCATGACACTATACATCAGCCACAGCAGCACATGTCCCTTCTTTGCTAGGAACAAGTTCCCTCTCACCTTGCACTAGACAATGCTGCATGGGGAGGGGGGGTGCACTCACTTATTCTTCCCACTGACACCTTTCTACAAAGCACTGTTCCCCTAACAAACTTCAGTTAGTTGATCTTAGGGCCACAGCAGAAAGAGCAGGGCTAAGGGGACCAGCAGACTGGATGCTGTCTGTCCAAGGCTGCATGGATACAGTGTGAGATGAGTCACACAGCCTCAAGACTGAAGAGAGCAGTGTGTGCAGCTGTAAAGATGCTCAAATACTCACGTGCCTGTCGCTCCAGCTTTCTGCTGCATGCGCCTACAGTCAGCCCTACCCAGAAACAATCCTCACAACCAGAGCAGTTACCTGGTAACAGTGGTAACCCCAGTAGGACCTTTTATGATGCAGTGGGAATGGCTGGATGCCGAGTTAGGGCTTTGCATTCAGTGCTGCACAGTGCACATCTAAAACAGCACATGGCAATAGCTTGGCATAATCACATGACACCGGCACGGTCTGGCACAGTTTTAAAAAAAATATATATAAGCAGAGTACTTTTGACTGTGACAGTATTAGGACTGAATTTGTGTGTTCCCCATGTCAAATCAGCAGTCTGGTATGAACCATAAAAAAAAAAATTTTTTTTTTTTTTTTTTTTTTTTTAGGACTCTTGGGCCCCTCAACAGAAACTGGGCCCTGGGCAGCTGCCCCTTTTGCCCTGTGTTAAAGACGGTCCTGACTGCAAGATTGAGAAAGATGTTAATGCAGAGTTAGATGAGGGAAATGTTAGGTAAGAGAAATATTGAGTTGGGTGGTAGGCTCCTCTGAACAGAAAAGTCTTCAGAGAGCATTTAAAGGAAGAAAGATTAGGGCAAAGCCTGACAGCACGTGGGAGAGTGTTCCAGAGGGTAGGTGCTGCACGACAGAAGTCTTGCAGTCTAGCATGAAAGGAGGTGATAGTCACAGATGCAAGGAGCAGGTCATTGTTGGATCTTAGTGGGCGGGCTGGAATATACTTGTTGATTAGAGAGGATAGGAAGAGGGGAGCGGTGTTGGCGAGTGCTTTCTATGCAAGGGTGAGAATTTTGAATTTTATTCTGCTGTGTATGGGGAGCCAATGAAAGGACTCAGAGAGGTGCATCAGATTTTAGGAAGAAACCATAATTTAGTACATAAAGCCACCTTATCTGATGACAAATAAGGTAAGGGAACTCATACTGTAATGCTGAGAACTCTGACACTCTACGAGCAGAAGAATAGCAACAAGAAACAAAACTTCCCAAGATAACTTAATATCTAAGGAATGCCTAGTCCTTTAAGGAACCCCTTAAAGAACCTTAAGAACTAAAATAAGACTCCAGGAAGGCGTAACTGGTTTGAACACAGGTATGAACCTGACCAAGGCCCGACAAAAAGATTGTTGTACGTCTGGGATATCCCCAGATGCTTAAGTAACAAAATAGAGAAGGCAGATATTTGAACCTTTAGGGAACTTGCCAACAAACACTTTTCCAGACCTTCTTGCAACTCTACTCCAAGAGTAGCCTTTGGATTCACACCGATATAGATATCTTATGGTAAATCTTTCTAGTCACAGGTTTACGTAAATCAAGGTCTCAATGAACGAGTCCGAAATCCACGCTTGGATAAATTTAAGCGTTCAATCTCCAATCAGTCAGACTCTGAGAAACTAAATTTGTATGAAGGAAGGCCCCTTGAAATGGAAGGTCCTGCCCCAACTGAAATCTCCAAGGTGGAAGAGATGACATGTCCACCAGGTCTGCATACCAAATCCTGCGAAACCACACGACAGTGCAATGAGGGTCACCGACGCCATCCCCTGCTTGATTCGAGCAATGACTCGAGGAAAAAAAGCGAACGGAGACAATAGGTACTAACTTTACCACTTCTTTGCTCTGACATAGGCAAAGAGAATGACTGGGGTGGAAGGGAGGTGATATTTAACAGCTTTGCTGTGGTGCTCTTTGCCGCCTCCTGCTGGGCAGGAGTGATATTCCCAACAGTAATTAATGATGATCTGTGGACTCATCGTGTAATTAGAAAGAAATTGACATTTTACCGTTTTCTTCAAAAACTTACCTTTTAATCCTGGCAGCCGCTCCAGCACTTCCTCCGCCCGTCGCAAGCCCTCTTCGCGAGGTCCAAATTGACGAATCCGTCTTCCTCCAATCATGGCGTGGCATCAGGCCAAGATTCCCCCGGGGGGAGCAGTTATTGGAGGAAGCCGGATTCGTCATTTCCGATGTCTGCAGAGGTTTCTGACGGCCGTGGGGAATCGCTGGAGCGGCTGCCAGGAATAAAAGGTAAGTTTTTGAAGAAAACAGTGAAATGTCAATTTTGAAGAATTAAAAGTGCCCTTGTTTTTAATAGGATTATTAAAAACCGGGCACTAATTCATCAAAATTGACCTTCACTTTAAAGAAACAGAAAATTCAGACAGAATTCTTTAAAATGTATTTCTTTAATCTAATTTGCTTTGTTCTGTTGGTGTCCTTTGTTGAAAAGCACACCTAGGTAGACTCACAAACAGGAATGCACTCCTGGGAGCTAGCTACCGATTGGTGGCTGCAGATATACGCCTCTTGCCTTTGGATCACCCAATATGTTGAGCTAGCGCCCTGAACCACATTGCTACCCCTTCAACAAAGGATATCAAAAGGAGTAAGTTTGAAAAAACTATTTGTAATGTGTTCAGCTAGTTTCCAGAGGTGCACCGCTTTTCCTGGACATATTTTTCAAAGGATATCATAAAAACAAAGCAAATTTGATAACAGAAGTAAATCAGAATGTTTAAAGGGACAGTATACACCAATTTTTATATAACCACATGAAGTTCCAACTTTTTCTTGACCAGATATGCTTGACAAAGGCCCGTATACGGGTCGAAACGCATAGCAGTACATTTTTATTTTTTGTCAAACCTATCCTTGCATACCCCCAACTGATGCCGATGTGACCTGTTATCGGCCAGGAATACCGGGGGTATTGCTGTAAGCTACCTTTAACAAAAAATTTTTGGAGCTTACCAGCACAGGTTTTTCAGTGTTTATTGGTGTTAATTTGTATGTAGGTTCTTAGAACCGAGGTATCTACCATTTCTAATATTATAAATAAAAGGTTAAAGGGACACAAGTCAAAATTAAACTTCATGATTCAGATAGAGCATGCACTTTTAAACAACTTTCCAATTTACTTCCATTAACAAAATGTGCACAGTCTTTTTATATTTACACTTTTTGAGTCACCAACTCCTACTGAGCATGTGCAAGTATTCACAGCATATATACGTATATGCATTTGTGATTGGCTGATGGCTGACATGATACAGGGGGAGTGGAAATAGACATAACTTTGCAATTTATTTAACAAAAATCTACTACTCGTTTGAAGTTCAGACTAAGTGCTATTGCATTGTCTTCTTATCATGCATTTGTTGATTATGCAAATGTACAGTGTTGACTGTACAGTGTTCCCTGTACCCTAAGGGAGCCGATTGTGCACTCATAATCTCTTCTCTGTCACTTCATATGGTGTAACGTCCTCCCTAAATTTTACCCGACAACTTTATTCTCTATATAAAAAAAATTTTAAACAGATTTGTCAACCCCTGCTTTAATATTTGAAAAAAACTAAATAAAATAATAAAATATTTCAAGCTTGGCAAACCATTCTGAGACTGTATATCCATAATTGGTGATAATTTGGGGGGGATTCAAACAAAAAAAATGGTACTAGTGAAAAGTAGTAAGTGGTAGCCAAGGAGCCAGCACTAGATGGTATGCAATTGCATTTTGTTGACAACTGAACAACCACTCCTGCATTATTTAGATCTATGCAGCAAGTTTGTTTGGAAAGCCAAAACAACCGGTGAATGTAATGTCAAATCATTATTACAAAATAAAGTAACAATATAAAAAAGGGACATAAGTGTTAATATATATATATATACACACACACACACATACAGGTATACCCCGCTCATACAGCGGGTTAGGGACCGGAGCTCCGCTGTAAAGTGAAAACCGCCTTAAAGTGAAACAAGGCAGTTTTAGCTTTCTTTTCACTTGCCCGTGTGTTTAAAAACTTGAAAACATGTTTGAACTAACTTATATTAGGGGTGCAATAGTGTTGCATTTAGTTTAACACTAAAACAGCACAGTATTCAATAAATACTGTACCTGTAAAATAGTGACAATGACTGTAGTAAAATTTGTCAGACTATACCACTGAGACAAAGATTGCACTGTAATGCTGTAAACAGAGTGAACTGTGCATAACAAAATGGTGACAGTCCCTTTTCTCGCAATCTCACGATGATTACAGCACTGTTTCATAATCTTTGGAGGTTGAACTTCAGCTCCACAAAGCGCTGTATTAGCGAAGCGCTGTAAAGTGAAGCTCTGTAAAGTGAGGTATACCTGTACATATACACATACATATATACACACACACACACTTGTGCTATATGCAAGCAATGTCGTCAGTGTTCCCCCAGGACCTAAATTAAAGGACCAGTCAATACAGTAGATTTGCATAATCAACAAATACATGATAAGACGACAATGCAATAGCACTTAGTGTGAACTTTAAATGAGTAGAAGATTTTTTTTTTTTAAATAAATTGCAGTTATGTCTATTTCCACTCCCCCTGTATCATGTGACAGCCATCAGCCAATCACAAATGCATATAGGTATATGCTGTGAACTCTTGCACATGCTCAGTAGGAGCTGGTAACTCAAAAAGTGTAAATATTAAAAGACTGTGCACATTTTGTTAATGGAAGTAAATTTGAAAGTTGTTTAAAATTGCTGATCTATCTGAATCATTGAAAAGTTTAATTTTGACTTGAGTGTCCCTTTAATGGGCACACCACCTAGCTCATTTTACTGAACACATAGCTAACATTTAAAGGGACAGTCTACCATAGAATTGTTATTGTTTTAAAAGATAGATAATCCCTTTATTACCCATTCCCCAGTTTTGCATAACTAACATATTATATTAATATACTTTTTACCTCTGTGATTACCTTGTATCTAGGAACCTTCTTCCAGTCCCCTGATCACATGACTGACTGTTTATTATCTATTGTCTTAAATTTAGCATTGTTTTGTGCTAAATCTTAAAGGGACATTCAATCAAAATTAAACTTTCATTATTCAGATAGAGCATGCAATTTTAAACAACTTTCTAATTTACTTCCATTAACAAAAAGTGCACAGTCTTTTTCTATTTAAACTTTTTGAGTCACCAGCTCCTACTGAGCATGTGCAAGACTAAGTGTGTATGCATTTGTGAATGGCTGATGGCTGTCACATGGTACGTGTATGCATTTGTGATTGGCTGATGGCTGTCACATGGTACAGGGGGAGTGGAAAAAGACATAACTTTTAAAATTGTCAGAAAAAAATCTACTACTCATTTGAAGTTCAGACTAAGTGCTATTGCATTGTCTAGTTATCTTGCATTTGTTGATTATGCAAATCTACAGTGTTGACTGGTCCTTAAAATAACCTCCTGTGCCTGAACACAGTGTTATCTATATAGCCCACGTGTACTTTGTCTCTTTGTGTTGAAAAGAGATTTAAAAAGCCTGTGATAAGAGGCAGCCCTCAAAGGCTTAGAAATTAGCATATGAGCCTACCTATGTTTAGTTTAAACTAAGAATACCAAGAGAAAAAAGCAAATTTGATGATTAAAGTAAATTGGAAAGTTGATTAAAATTAAAAGTCCTATCTGAATAATGAAAGTTTAATTTATACTAGACTGTCCCTTTAAACCAGACATCCTCAAACTTGGCCCTCCAGAGGTTTTGGAACTAAATTTTCACATGATGCTCAGCCAGCATATCAGCTGGCTAAGCATCATAGGAAATGTAGTTCCAAAACCTCTGGAGGGCCAAGTTTGAGGATGTCTGGTTTAAACCAATATAAAAGCTAAAATTGCACAGATTATCATTAAATCAATTTATGTTAAATTATGCAATTAATAAGTGCTTTGGATAGTTTAAGTAACAAATAACAGAAAATGTTACAATAGCTCAAAGTATTACTCTGCCACCACCTGGCTGGTAATGTTTTCTGTGGTGAAAACTGAATACAATAACATTCTCTAAATTTACCAGGATTTAACACTAACTTAAAGGACCAGTCAACACATTAGATTTGCATAATCAACAAATGCAAGATAAGACAATGCAATAGCACTTAGTCTGATCTTCAAATGAATAGTAGATTTTTTTTATAACAAATTTCAAAGTTTTGTATATTTCCACTCCCCTTGTACCATGTGATAGCAATAAGCCAATCACAAATGCATATACGTATAGTCTGAATTCTTGCACATGCTCAGTAGGATCTGGTGACTCAAAAATTGTAAATATAAAAGACTGCACATTTTTTTAAATGGAAGTAAATTGGAAAGTTGTTTAAAATTACATGCTGTATCTGAATCATGAAAATTTAATTTAACCTGAGTGTCCCTTTAATTCTAGAGCAGCAATGCACTACTAGGAACTAGCTGAATACATCTTGCAAGCTAACAACAGGCATATGTGCATTTTCCCCATTTGCAAGTTAGCTCACAGTAGTGAATTGCCGCTCCTGAGCCTTTTCTACAAAAATTTCAAAGAATTTCAAGAAATCGAAATTTGATAATACGTTCATGTCTCTAACCATTTTTTTTCTTCTTTTTGACATATCTAAACATCCTTGGAAAACTTTGTATTCAATTTCTTAATTTTCTTTCTGGCTCCTAAACTGCTAATAAAATTATTCTACAGCACATTTTAAAGGAACAATAAATGAGGTTTTAACTTTAAAGGGATACTGTACTCCAAAAATTCTGTCATTCATATGAAAATATGAACTAAAAGAATGACTTTTAAATTAACACTAATACAGCTCTATCAGTTGCGTACTTCCCACTAATGCTCATTGGCGATAGGCAATTCCTCATTGGGCCTTAGTAGGAAGTACCTTTATCATATGCACATTACCTCACATTTAACTAGTATTCAGGCAAATATTGCAAAATGTTTAAAAGTCCAAAAAACAAATATATACAGTACCCCTTTAAAGGGACATTAAACACTTTCAGGTGGTAATATAAAATGATAAATCAAATATATAAAAACAAACTCTTCAATATACTTTCATTATTTATTTGTCTCCTTTTCCTGTAATTCCACTCTGAAATTGTGAGCTTTTCAGTTCCTATTAGAAATGGAAGTGCAGAACACTTATATTCCACACAGCCATTGGCTGCACACTATGACCTATTTATAACTGTCCCTAATTGGCCACAGACGGGAAGGTAACCTAAGTTACAACATGGCAGGCCCCATTATTTTACAGACAGTAAAACTTTACACTTGTTTTTTCAGTATTTAAACAGTTAACGAAACTTTAAAAAATAAATCTAGATGCTATTCTCAGACTAATCTTTTCTTTGAATGCATCATTCTATCTAGCATTTATTTGGTGTTTAATGTCCCTTTAATGCTCAAAAAAGAGCTGCAATACAGGCATGCTTTAAAATACGTTAGCCTCATTTATGTTTTATTAAAATAATCAAACTGTACTTGCATTTTCCAAACTGAATCATGTTTCCAAAAGTAGGCTTCAGATGCTAAAGCCAGATTCCTTAGTGTCAGTGCCATTATGTCCAAAAGCATCACTTCCCCTTGTTTATTACTACCAGGGACAGCATGCATACTATAGTACTTAAAGGGACAGTCTAGTCCAAAATAAACTTTCATGATTCAGATAGGGCATGTAATTTTAAACAATTTTCAAATTTACTTTTAGCACCAATTTTGCTTTGTTCTCTTGGTATTCTTAGTTGAAAGCTAAACCTAGGAAGGTTCATATGCAAATTTCTAAGCCCTTGAAGGCCGCCTCTTCTCTTAGAGCATTGACAGTTTTTCACCACTAGAAGGTGTTAGTTCATGTGTGTCACATAGATAACACTGTGCTCACGCACGTGGAGTTCAGGTGAGCCAGCTCTGATTGGCTAAAATGGGTGTCTGTCAAAAGAACTGAAGTAAGGGGGCAGTTTGCAGAGGCTTAGATACAAGGTAACCACAGAGGTAAAAAGTGTATTTATATAACTGTGTTGGTTATGCAAAACTAGGGAATGGGTAATAAGGGGATTATCTATATTTTTAAACAATAAAAATTCTGGTGTAGACTGTCCCTTTAATCCTTTCATGACGGAGGTAATTTGTCTAAATCGGAACTAAGTTCCAATATTGAATTGAAATCACGGATCGTTTATTCGATTGCGTGATTTCAATGATGGGATTGGGTCAAGGGGGAGTGCCTATGATGCTAGGCACGCCCTCCAGCACGTGATCCCATTTACCAAGCCGCTATGGCTTTCGGACAGCCAAATGGCTAGTTCCATGCTGTCCTAATGGCACTAAAGCCCGGCGCAGTTAGGACGGTGTGGAACGTCCTAACAACGGGAAAGAGTTAAGAGCTTGCCCAGTCTGAAAACAATGACTCGGGCAATACAACCTCTGACTGTGGCACCTACAGTGCAAGTTTTTAAAATAAACATGAATGAAATGTGCATATTTAAAATGCTTGTTTGTATTGCAGCCGGTCATCATAGGGACAATAGTGGTGTATTTAAAGGGATATGAAACCCCAAAATATTTATTTTGTGATTCAGATAGAGAATAAACTTTCCAATTGACTTCTATTATCAAATTGAATTTGCTTCCATGTTATTCTGTGTTGAAGAAATACCTAAGTGGGCATCTGGAGCTTTACATGACAGGGAATAGTGCTACCATCTAGTGCTCTTGCAAATGAATAACATTCCTGCAAAACTACTGCCATGTAGTGCTGTAGAAATGGGCCAGCTCCCTAGTATACATCCCAGCTGTTCAACAAATATACCAAGAGAACAAAGAAAAAAAAAAATAATAAGTGTATTAGGAAAGTTGTTTAAAATTGCATGCTCTATATTAATCATGGAAGAAAAATATTGGGTTTCAAATCCCTTTAAATGTACATTATATTAATTTAAATTGGCTTCATAGTGTTTCTAATGGCTTGTTATACCAGCTGCAGTTTGAAATTGCTACTTTATGTTTATATTTGTATATCAAATAGTAGTTTCTACTAATAGAAATCACAATAAAATGGGCTAAAACTTACAGAAAGATAAGATGGTATACTCGTTCTGCATTTACACAAAACCCTCCTTTTCTTATTTCTCACTATTTACTCAAAGACAAATACTTAGGGCATGATGATCAATAACTCGCCGACACGGAGGGAAGTCTCACAAATGTTTTTAGGACTTTTTTGGGGCATTGTTTTGCAATGTAAGATTCTCTCAATCACATAAAGATCCCTTTAAACTGAGATAGACAGCTCTCAAGCTAAATTTTGCTTTCCTAAAATTCTGAGGGACCCTTTCCTTACAGAAAGGACACGACTTCTTAGATAATCTAGCCAAAGTGAAGAGCTGTAGATCATCAGGCTTATAGTGAGAACAATGGAAAATGAACATTTTAGTACCTCTCAGCCACACCCCCAGTGAGAGCATGGTTTCATCTTAAATCTGGTTTAGATAGTTTTTTCTTTAACCATTACTTAAGTTCTGGAATTCTAAGTATAGGTGGAGATACAACAGGCAAAACTATCTATTTCAACTGCCAAAAAAAATAAAAAAGTACAGTCCCTTAAATTTAGAACATTTTCAACTCCCTGTAACTCCTGTTTCTGAAATGCAGGTTTCAAGTCCAGTTAAACTACATTAAAATGCCCCTAACTGAACACCAGTACAAAAAAAAGAAATATGGTCTCCCAAACTCATGAACTATAAACATCCTGTTTCCATTGAAAACTGATTTCATTATTAACTAGCAAACATGCAGTTCTTTAACTAGTAGCAATCAACAAATAAATAAAAACTGTCATGCCAATACGTCTCCTCCCAAAGCCAATGAAATGTCATTTCCCATACACATTATGTTAACATGTCAAATGGTGTCACAAATAATGAAGTATTTCACACTTCCAACAAAAAAAACAGTGTTGCAATACTAGTAATACAGGTACATTATTGTGCTAATATTACATTAAAACTTTTGAGAAACTCAGTTGTTACTCAAAAGGGAAACAATTGTATACAAGTATCTCTGCAAAGATGATCTTTATATATATTAAATGATAATCAACTCAAAATATATCACTAACTAAATACAGTAACTATCTTTTGCTTTGAATTGTTTACATAGTTGTGTTAGACCTAATTAGATCATTAGAATTAAACATTAGAGAAGTAGATCAGATCACTTGACACACCTAGTATCTCTATAAGGCAGTAAAATGTAATGTGAAACGTTTATAGATATCATTATTGAGGTTATAATATTGTTTACTATGTTAGAATATTTTATTTTTGCTTGATTTGTAGGATTTTGAAGCTTTGTGAGATCCTTGACTAAATTTAACCTCTTAGATTCCAGAGATGTGTAAAAGAGTTCTAGTAAGATGTATAAAAGGGCCTGCTGGGTTTGTTGTATACAATAATAAATAGCGTATCATATAAATAATCATAATATATTTATGTATAAACGCAAGACAATAGTTCCAGTAGCCACAGCACCATAGTTTAATTCAGATTGTGGGACTGGATTTGGCCTGAGTATCTGCCACTTTCCAAGCCATTTGATCGGCTTCATACCAACCTAGATACAGCCATCACGACCCAGTGAATATCTTCGCCCTGTCAGACAGGGACACAATGAAGAAATCACTTTCTTGCGTGGATCTCTTCCGGTCTAGGAAAGAACAGAGGGCCGAGAGTCAGGGCCTATAGCCTAGGCTTAGAACCGCCTCAGCCTCCACGTTCCCAGAAAAACCTAATTCATGGTCACGGCTCAGCAGCCTTCATGTAACTTGGCCGCGGCGCAATAAGATTTGCGTTCCTTATTTACGTTACAGCAACCTAAATCACCTCTCTGGCCTACGCCAAGAGCCTTTAAAACGGTTATAAGTAAATATAGAATATATTTTATCGTGGCTGCGGAGAAGCCAGATGCCTGGCTTTATATGAGGAGCCATCTTGTATTTATTCCTTCCACCATGGTAGCCGCGGCCTGATTGGTTACATGTGCCACCAGCGACCAATGAGTGCAAGCTTTAGAAAAGGACGCTGTCCCCGGATTGACAGAGATTCAGCGATTAGGCTGGCGAGCTGTGAAGGGCGGAGAGAAGCTGAGAAACAATGAGAGTAGGGATAGCCAGCTAGCTATGGGAGAGGAAGCGGCGCAACAGAAAGTACAGTCACTGTCAGTGAGAGAAGACAGTGCACGAAAAAAAAAGAAGTAGGGAAAGTGATATGCGGAACATAAAACCTACAGTTCTAATATTTATATGGGAACACAAAACGGTTTGCCTAGAGTTAAATGTTATTTCTGTAAGAGGAAGAAAAGGTAGAATTGTAATGCAAATGACTAAGCAGATAACATTTTAGGGAAAACTTGTTTGTTTTTTTATTTGTCACAGTTAAATATTTTCATAGTTCACTTGAGCATGCAGTCTTAAAGGGACACTGAACCCAATTTTTTTCTTTTGTGATTCAGATAGAGCATGCAACTTTCTAATTTACTCCTATTATCAATTTTTCTTCGTTCTCTTGCTATCTTTATTTGGAAAAGAAGGCATCTAAGTTTTTTGGGGGGTTCAGATCTCTGGACAGCACTTGTTTATTGGTGGGTGAATTTATCCACCAATCAGCAAGAACAACCCAGGTTGTTCAACAAAAATGGGCCGGCATCTAAACTTACATTCTTGCATTTCAAATAAAGATACAGAGAGAATTAAGAAAATTTGATAATAGGAGTAAATTAGGAAGTTGCTTAAAATGTCATGCTCTATCTGAATCACAAAAGAAAAAAATTGGGTTCAGTGTCCTTAAGTTAAGAGACTTTTCAATGTACCTCTGATATCAAATTTACTTTTGTTTTCTTGGCATCCTGTGTTGAAAAGTATACTTAGATAGCCATGGGAGCAGTAATAAATTACTGTGAGCTAGCTGATTACTGGTGGTTATAAACATGTGTCTCTTGTCACTGACTCACCAGATGTGTTGCTTGCCTATACTTATATAGATTTGTCCTCTGTAATGGATTAAACCTAATTTGTCAACTCTGGAGGGGCAATAGTGCTAAGATTGGCTTAGTGGCCTTTCCTTATGCTGTTGTGAATTTCAGCTCCAGAACTGATTTTAACTATGTGTTTAAGCTCTTCACAGGGGGTTAACTACATGTTATAGCAAATAAATATTGCAATAATAAAATGGTCTTAACACAGAGTATTTCACACTTTTGTCCGTTTAAGTAATTAGCGTTAATGTGGAGAGTTCATATATACATATGGTATGTGCACCCTCAAACACAGTGCCTTCTAAGAGACCTGGTGGTACCATGCATTAGCAATAACACATCATTATTATCTACACAATATATGCACAATCTCAAAATGCAGGGATCTATGTACTTATTCTTTGTGTAGAGTAAAACATTGAAGCATTTTTCCTATTACATGTGTCTCTTCAAAAATTAAAATCATTGCTATGCATTTTTATTTTTATACAGTAATTTTGTAAATCTAAACTATCTATGCATAAACTCTGCTTTTCAAGTTAAATGTAATAACAATTTGCAAGAATTAAACTAATTTTGTACATATAGTAGTTTTTAATCAGGCAGTGCCCCTCCCCTCTTTCACAAGCTTTTGCCTTTACTTGTGTACAGTGATCTCTGAAGAAGCGTATGTGAGCATGCGCGAAACGCGTCAGTTCCTGCCCTCTTTGCACACTGATTTTGTGCCACACTCCTACGTTTGAATAAACCACTTTGGTATCTGAGTTCCTTGGTTCCTTGTTTTTTTCCTCATACAGTGTTTACTGTTCAATTATGATTGATACACTTAATATTTTAATAAATGGGAGGGGGTTATTTGAGCAATTTAAACCTACAAAAAATATGTTTAAAAGGATACAGTGTTTTGCTGTTTTAAATATAACACTAAATATAATGTCCTATAAAAGAAACATTTTAATCAGAAAATCAACAGCTCTCTATTTTTAGATAAGGGAGAACATGTTACCCTCCGATTGTGATTACTGGCTCTTTCCAAGGAATGTTCTTGGTCTTGTCCAGAAGTTTTCAACCCTGTCCTTAAAGGGACATTATACACTAGATATTTCTTTGCATAAATGTTTTGTAGATAATCCATTTATAAAGCCTATAAAGCTTTTTTTATTTAAAAAGTTTAGTTTTGCTTATTTTTAAATAACATTGCACTGTTTTTCAGACTCCTAACCAAGCCCCAAAGTTTTAGGAGAATACTGATGTATACCAACTCCAGCTTGCTCCTGTTTGTGTAAAGAGTCTTTTCATATGCAGAGGAAGGGGGATTGTCTTTTTTCTTTCTATAGAACCACTTGCAGTGGGTGTTCCAGCTAATCTTTTCAACATAGCTAAACTGGGAGCTTCTAAGTAAGTTTTTAAATTGTTTTATACTGGATTTTTAGATCAGTATCTGTGCATATTATTCTTTATAATAGTGTCTATTACATACAGTCAAATGAAAATTGGTGTATACTGTCCCTTTAAACCTCGCTAGCAGGCCAGATTTTTAGGATTTACTAATCAGATGATTATTTCACCTGTGCTCCCTTTCAGATATTCTGAAAATCTGGCTTGTTCGAGAGGCAGAGGACTGGTTTGAAAACCTCTGGACTAGTCAGAGGTTTTGTTTTCTGATATGATTTATATGTTTTCCTAGTCTCATTTTTTTCAGGATTAAATACAGTTTTCTTTAAGGTACATTAAAGTCAAAATTAATCTTTCACAATTCACATAGATCTTACCATTTTAAGAGACCTTTTATTCACTTATGTTTTCAATTTACTTTGCTCTTGATATCCTTTGTTAAAAAACATATGTACATATTCTCAGACGAAGCAATGCACTAATTGAAGGTAGCTAGTGATTAATAAAGTGACAAATAGAGGAGCATAGACCGGGTGTTTGCAAATAAAAATCTGTTTATTACAGATGGCGCCGTAGCGCTGCAAGAGTGAAGCAAAATACAAATTGACACAAGTGTGGAGGGGATAAACACCCCGGGTTAATATAAGAATAATATGTCAAAGGACCGGACAACAAACAGGTAAACGCGTTTCAGCGTATAGCCTTACTCATTACCTAGTTTTAAAATAGTATGCTGTGCACTATAAAACGACCTGCCTTTCCTCCCATTGGTCAATGGGTAAACACCCCTTTCTTAATCGTGACCAATGGAAATAACTTCAGACAACGTTAGCTCCCAGTGAGTGTTCTTAACTAACTGCTATGAAAAGAGGGGTTAGCGTGATATTAGCTAGATATATACATATATAGGTAAATAAATAAATAAATTGAGGTGCCTCTGACACTAATATGTTGGCTAGTGACCAGCACACGATCTTCCATTCCAACCACGTCAAAGTGCCTGCATCTGTGCTCTCTGTGGCTATATGGAGCACCTATCCGAACAGATGCGTCTTTGGTAGGATACAGTGGTCGTTCAAATTCCCACATACTCCATATAAGGTGGTCACAAGCCTAGGAAAGAATTCAACAGATTTTTATATATATATGTACAGGGTTGAAATCAAAGTATGAATACAAATATAAATATATAGTATGTGTAGTGAATAACAAAAAATCACACCATGTTAATGAGCCCAGTGTATAACGGGTGTGTTTTCATAAGGTGGATCTCTATCTACCCAATATGTATGAGCTTCAGGATAATTAAATCATACCTGAGCCTAGTCCTATCAATACATATCAACAAGAATGCATATACACCACCAAATAAAATAAATAAATAAAAGAGATAGATAAGACCCTGCACACCTGTGGCAGGTAAGTAAATACTTATATATTCTATACTCATATAAACCTGGTTGTGCACTCAAACATGTTGATATGATTGCATAATGGAAATTTAGAACAGGGTTCAAACATCTCTCAAGATACTTATATACTCTATGCTCATGTATAGACATGGTCGTGTATTCTAACATGATGATACGATTGCATAATGGAGATTTGGAACAGGGCTCAAAAATCTGCAGACCTCGGGGAGGGTATAGGGTCCATAGTGTGAGGGAACAAACTGTTAAGGCTATCACTGCCAGGCCACACACCCCTTTGGGAAATCCAGGGAAGAACGGCGCATTGGGAGTAAGTTGCATTGACAATGCTAACACTGGTCTCACCAAAAATTGATGAGATCAAACTCTTGAGTTGAGGCCTTCTGGAATCCTGGTTTTCAACTTAAAGAACCAGAAGGCCTCCCTCTCACCCAGCTTGCGGTTTCTGTCCTGTCCTCCCCTTAGTGGTGGTATTCGCTCAATGATAGTCCAGGTGAAGGATGAGATATCCTTTGAGTGTACCCCTGAGAAGTGGTTCACAAGAGGGGTAGTTAGTACCCCTGCTCTAATGTCTGCTAGGTGTTCTTTGATGCGGGTTCTGGCCTCCCTGGTAGTGAGCCCTACATATTGGACAGAGCAGGCCTCACAGCTGATAAGATATACAATATATGTCGACCTACAGTTGAGGCAGCAGTTCATCTTGAACTCTTGTCCAGAGGTTAAAGAATAAAATGTATCCCCTGTTGTTAACCTCTCACATGCCACACAGGTGCGGTGATGACAACGATAGTTACCCTTAACACTGAGCAAGGAGGACGTAGGTACCCCCGTCCTCTTCAATCTAGTTGGTGCGACCATATTGCCAATGGATCTATTCTTCCTGTATGAGCACCTAATCCCCTGTTCAACTACCTTCTGTAAGTTGTCATCCGCAGCCAGCAATCCAAAGTGCTTGCCTACTATCTGGCAATTATCCTTGTATTGCCTAGAGTACTCAGTTAGAAAGGTCACTCCATACTTCTGAACTTTTTCTGGCTTCCATTTCCTGACTCCACTATTCGGGGATCCTAAGAGCTTACTCCTAGGTATGCTTTTTACAGTATTCCTGGCGTTATTTATCACAGAGTCACTGTACCCCCTGTCCTGGAGTCTCTTAGTGAGGTCATCTGCTTGTTTTTCATAGACCCCTATCTCACTACAGTTCCTCTTGAGCCGAATAAACTGGCCTTTAGCCACCCCCTTGAATACTCCCCGGGGGTGGCAGCTGTCAGCGTGCAACAAAGAATTTCCTGAAATGGGCTTTCGATAGGTCTCTGAGCTTATGCCGTAACCAGAAATGCCTCTTAAAGATACATCCAGGAAATTGATAGTGTCAGGCTGTATTTCATGAGTGAACTGAATTCCCATGACATCATCATCCAGACTCTCAATAAAGCCTGGGAGAGCAGTTGGAGTGCCCCCCCCAAATGAATAGGAGGTCGTCTATAAACCGACCGGTACTGCATCTGAATTTGTTAATTTTGTCCTGGAAATGACCCACTTTCTCCTAAGCCATAACTACTTTGAGTTCGGAGGGGATTTCTTTCTCCAGAGGCGAGGGACAGCAATGGGGGCCAAGTTTGCCCCCTCGTACGCCAACCTTTTTATGGGATATGGGGAGAGAAATCCCCTCAGAAAGGACATCATATGGTATGGTCGGTTTATAGACGACCTCCTATTCATTTGGGGGGCACTCCAACTGCTCTCCCAGGCTTTATTGAGAGTCTGGATGATGATGTCATGGGAATTCAGTTCACTCATGAAATACAGCCTGACACTATCAATTTCCTGGATGTATCTTTAAGAGGCATTTCTGGTTATGGCATAAGCTCAGAGACCTATCGAAAGCCCATTTCAGGAAATTCTTTGTTGCACGCTGACAGCTGCCACCCCCGGGGAGTATTCAAGGGGGTGGCTAAAGGCCAGTTTATTCGGCTCAAGAGGAACTGTATTGAGATAGGGGTCTATGAAAAACAAGCAGATGACTTTACTAAGAGACTCCAGGACAAGGGGTACAGTGACTCCGTGATAAATAGCGCCAGGAATACTGTAAAAAGCATACCTAGGAGTAAGCTCTTAGGATCCCCGAATAGTGGAGTCAGGAAAGGGAAGCCAGAAAAAGTTCAGAAGTATGGAGTGACCTTTCTAACTGAGTACTCTAGGCAATACAAGGATATTTGCCAGATAGTAGGCAAGCACTTTGGATTGCTGGCTGCGGATGACAACTTACGGAAGGTAGTTGAACAGGGGATTAGGTGCTCATACAGGAAGAATAGATCCATTGGCAATATGGTCGCACCAACTAGATTGAAGAGGCCGGGGGTACCTAAGTCCTCCTGGCTCAGTGTTAAGGGTACCTATCGTTGTCATCACCGCACCTGTGTGGCATGTGAGAGGTTAACAACAGGGGATACATTTTATTCCTTAACCTCGGGACAAGAGTTCAAGATGAACTGCTGCCTCAACTGTAGATCGACATATATTGTATATCTTATCAGCTGTGAGGCCTGCTCTGTCCAATATGTAGGGCTCACTACCAGGGAGGCCAGAACCCGCATCAAAGAACACCTAGCAGACATTAGAGCAGGGGTACTAACTACCCCTCTTGTGAACCACTTCTCAGGGGTACACTCAAAGGATATCTCATCCTTCACCTGGACTATCATTGAGCGAATACCACCACTAAGGGGAGGACAGAAACCGCAAGCTAGGTGAGAGGGAGGCCTTCTGGATCTTTAAGTTGAAAACCAGGATTCCAGAAGGCCTCAACTCAGAGTTTGATCTCATCAATTTTTGGTGAGACCAGTGTTAGCATTGTCAATGCTACATACTCCCAATGCGCTGTTCTTCCCTGGATTTCCCAAAGGGGTGTGTGGCCTGTCAGTGATAGCCTTAACAGCTTGTTCCCTCACACTATGGACCCTATACCCTCCCAGAGGTCTGCAGATTTTTGAGCCCTGTTCCAAATCTCCATTATGCAATTGTATCATCATGTTAGAATACACGACCATGTCTATACATGAGCATAGAGTATATAAGTATCTTGAGAAATTTTTGAACCCTGTTCAAAATTTCCATTATGCAATCATATCAACATGTTTGAGTGCACGACCAGGTTTATATGAGTATAGAATATATAAGTATTTACTTACCTGCCACAGGTGTGCAGGGTCTTATCTATCTCATTTATTTATTTTATTTGGTGGTGTATATGCATTCTTGTTGATATGTATTGATAGGACTAGGCTCAGGTATGATTTAATTATCCTGAAGCTCATACATATTGGGTAGATAGAGATCCACCTTATGAAAACACACCCTTTATACACTGGGCTCATTAACATGGTGTGATTTTTTTGTTATTCACTACACATACTTTATATTTGTATTCATACTTTGATTTCAACCCTGTACATATATATATAAAAATCTGTTGAATTCTTTCCTAGGCTTGTGACCACCTTATATGGAGTATGTGGGAATTTGAACGACCACTGTATCCTACCAAAGACGCATCTGTTCGGATAGGTGCTCCATATAGCCACAGAGAGAACAGATGCAGGCACTTTGACGTGGTTGGAATGGAAGATCGTGTGCTGGTCACTAGCCAACATATTAGTGTCATTGACATAAACATTAATTTTACTGTATGTTCCTTTATTTTTTGCTTTTCAAAAATTGCGGTTATGTTTTCCAAATATATCTGTTTCTTGCTATCAAGTAATTATTTATTCTGTATTAACAGCTAGAGGCACCTCAATTTATTTATTTATTTACCTATGTATGTATATATCTAGCTAATATCACGCTAACCCCTCTTTTCATAGCAGTTAGTTAAGAACACTCACTGGGAGCTAACGTTGTCTGAAGTTATTTCCATTGGTCACGATTAGGAAAGGGGTGAGTACCTATTGACCAATGGGAGGAAAGGCCGTTCGTTTTATAGTGCACAGCATACTATTTTAAAACTAGGTAATGAGTAAGGCTATACGCTGAAACGCATTTACCTGTTTGTTGTCCGGTCCTTTGGCATATTATTCTTGTATTAACCCGGGGTGTTAATCCCCTCCACACTTGTGTCAATTTGTATTTTTCTTCACTCTTGCAGCGCTACAGCGCCATCTGTAATAAACAGATTTTTATTTGCAAACACCCGGTCTATGCTCCTCTATTTTTCACTTTATTGTTTGCATGAAGGCCTTTTTGAGTGAGCACGGACCTGGGGTATCTGACCGCACTGCACACAGCGAAGGTTTGCAGCAGGAAGGAAGGAGATCGATGCGGCCGCCATTGGAGGCGGGCTCAGGACTCAGCTTGAGTGTCTAATGGGACAGAAGGCACTGAAGGTACAGAGGTGATACAGCCCTAACACTTGCCTTGTATGATCCGGAGGATGACAGGTATGTGTCCTGAGTTTATTATGCACTAACAGCCATTAGGGAACATTTTGGGGGAATTACGGCTTGTGAGAATAGCTCATCTCCTGGAACACACCGCTAAAGTTTGTGGGATTTATTTAGTAGGTGTTTCTCCTGTTATTGTGCTCACCATTGTTTGTATACTACCATTATACCAGTAAATTGACTGTATAGCTTGGTTATAAGCGTATGTGAGGTACATCTGTAATTACACTTCTACACCTCTCCCCACACTCTGTGTTATTTGTAGCTGGTGATTGGTGGTTACATCCATTTATCTATTGTCATTGGCTCATCAAATATGTTCAGCTAGCTCCCAGTAGTGCACTGCTGCATTGGAGCTTATACTATGTGTTTAACCCGTTTCTAGGGGTTAATCAAATAGTAACATGCAAGCAAAAGTGCAATAATTAAATGCACGAACATATTAAAGCATTTTCTTTTTGTTCTGCCCTGCAATATCCCATTAAAAAAACAAAAACAGACCCTTTGATTAGAATAGACATAGAACGAGCACTACAAGAGTATTTCACCTTTAATGTATCAGAAGACACATCACCCATTACCACTTGGGAGGCTCACAAATGTGTTTTACGGGGAATCCTGATGAAACGCAAGGCTTTAAAAAAACAAGCAAGCAAGGCAAAAATACATAACATTGACCCAGGCAATAGCAAATTTGGACTATACCCACAAAAGACATCCGACAGACCTGACAACCCAACAAAAACTAGATCAAGCCAGACCGCAACTTAATGAGTTTTTGGCTCAAAATACAGCTTTTTTTGTTTCAAAAATATCACATACAAGGTAATAAGCCAGGTAAACTGCAGGTGAGAGCCCTCAGGCACAAAATAACCTCAACTTACATACATTCCTTGTCAACTACTGACTCGACCAAAACAACAAACTCACAAAAAATAGCCAAAGAATTTTGTCATTACTATACAAGGCTGTACAATCTATTTCCCAACTGCGATAAGGAGAGTCATAGGCAGGAATAATTCAAATCCAAAATTTTATCACTATACACGACACCCTCCGCCAGGATCAAAGTTAACGGCCTACTATCCGATCCTTTCCCTATACGCAATGGATCCAGGCAGGGGTGCCCCCTTTCGCCCCTCTTGTTTGTAATTTCTATGGAAGTGCTGGCTACTGTCTTACGCGCATCTCAGTATGCAACAGCCCACTCCATTCTCACGACATACGGTTCTATATCTAATTTTTCTATACATTTTGGAAAATCAGACATCCTTCCAATACACGTAGCACAAGAAGACTTAAAATCTATTTCCATGGTCACGCCATTCTCCTTCAGTTTGCATTCTCTAAACTACCTAGGTATTCACCTATCACCAAACTTGACAGACTTAGTTAAATTTAACTATGAAACACTTAACTCTCATATAGCCACAAGTGTGGAGCAATGGGCCATTAAACCTATCTCATGCTTGGGGAGGATTGGGGCAGCAAAAATTACACTACTTCCCAAAATTTTATATGTCTTACAGACTGTCCCTATCCTTCTTCCTAACTACATCACTCCAAAATTACAATCTATCATCAACTCCTATATTTGGAAAACCAAACATCCGAGAATTGGCAAATCTACACAATATAGAGACCCCCTAGTGGGAGGTCTGGGAGTCCCAAATATTCAAAACTACCGAAATTCCATTTTCCTTTCTAGAATCATAAAATGGTGCTCCTATGAGGAACACCACAATAAACAATGGGCACAACTAAAACATGATCTTTCAAATTATCCCCAACTCGGGTCCTCCTGTTGGACAGAAATTTGTCAAGATAACACAAAGCGTATAAAGTCTGTGCGAACATAGTTAAAACACATCTGAACCTTTCATCGATACCCTCTCCACTCACGCCCACCCTAGGAAACACCAATTTTCAACCAGGCCTCTCCTATACCCCGACTGGTACTAAAGACATACACCTCCTTTTGCCCACATACACCCTAGTGGAAGAGGGCAAGCTGCTAGATAAACAATTGATACAACATCTAGGAGAAGGGTTCTTTACACACTGGTTTAGATACTTGCAACTAAACCACTTTCTTCAAACCAAGCATAAAGATAGCCTAACAAGACAACGCACCCAGTTCGAAAAATTATGTAGTTCTTCATCTCCGGTCCACCACGCTATTTCCCTGACTTATAAACCACTGAACACACATAACGAGACCGACTTTCAGCGGAGTGGAACTCAATATTCTCCTCTATAAAAAATTCAGCACACACAGCGAAATTACTAGAGACGAATATTAAACTACTAACTAAATGGTACCTTACCCCCACAAAGACTTAAATATATTTATCCAAATTCCTCCAACCTTTACTGGAGACTTTGCTCCAATGAAGGCTCCTTGTTTCACATTGGGCTTGTCCAAAGATTCAACCATTCTGGGCCTCAATCATATCCTATACACAATGTACTCTAGGAAATCCTCTATATATAGATCCAGTAATTTTCTTGTTTCACAGATACCCTAAACTCAAGTCTAAACTACACGCTAAATTACTACAAATTCTTATAAACAGTGCACACCAACTTATCCCCCGAGCATGGAAAAAAGAAAAAACCCCAACTCTGCAAATGTGGATCCAAGAAATAAACACCAATCTCAAATTAGAAAGATACCATTACCTACTCACAAACATGCTAGATATGTATGCAGATTTATTATATTTATGGGACACCAGACCTACACAAACATCTCAACCACTTTTGCCTTGAGGCCTTTACGCTAGTCACTACAAATGTAGGACCAATGTGAGGCTTTTGATACAACTGTCTACCCCTCTTAATTTTCGACATATAACAAGACACGAAGGGGCCACTTAGTGTCCTCAAGCACAAACAGGTAGCACCTATTACCAATTCATACATAGAGATCGTTACATATAAATTATTGTTATTATTATTCTTATTATTGATATTGTTATTTATTGTTCAATTATTTCTATCCATTTTGGTTAGGAATAAAGGAAGAGAGAAAAAAAATTTCTATTCTTCTGATTGTTATGGGATCCGCCTATCACATTTCTGTAGACTGATAACCAACAAGTTGAGACGAACTTTAGCCGATCCCAAGAAAAGTCTCCCATTCTGTTACCTCGGATGTGTTACAGTAAACCAAGGACTTTTGCAAGGACATTCCTTTTTCTATATGAAGAAAGTGTAAAAGCACATATAGACTAAACCATGTACAATGTTTTCAAAATGCTTATATTTTTCTTTCATACAACTGTACACTTACCAATATTGTTTAATAAAAACTATTTTTTTTAAAAAAACAAACAAAACAGGGGGGCATGTCCAAACAACGGCCTTGAATGGTCGCATCTTTCCAGAGCTCCAGCCGATCTCTAGACAATCTGCCAATATCTGGAGGCATCTTACAGATATTCATCAATAAAAGTAATCTATACCACTGCACAGTCTTGCTGCGCTACAGCCCTTAAAGAATAATCTGTGTTCCTGACACTAGGGCTCGGAATCAGAAAAAGAAGGCCTACAGCGGCGACTGACATGTAGGGAGCACTACCCCCCTCGGCTGGCCGAGGTAAACTTAACCTTAATTGAGCAAAAAATATATACAGCACTAGCACCTCACTTTAACATCTAAAGCATAACTGTACAAAAAGAAGCAGGATTTCAGGAAAGAGGAGTAAAATGAAAATGGCCCACATGGGTGATGTGATGCTGCAACAACTATTTGATATGCACTTCAAGAACATTGAGAGAACCTTAATGGCACTCCTCGACAAAGCACCATATCACTTTCTGATTAATAAAATAAACGCTAATGGTCTTATAGATTTAACTTCAGAAAAGTAACCAGCTATTCTCACCCAAGATGGCGCCAGCTGCATTAAGCACCACGCAGTAGATCTGGACGAACAAAGGGAGCCAAAACAGACGCAAAGCACCTTCAATAACTCTGAAGAATTGCATAAGACACCACAATATAAAACCAAGCCTAACACCATACTAGCCAATGATGCCGGCTCAAATTTAGTACACATGGATATCAGGGCGCATTGCCAGAGGGACGTAACTCTGCCAACATTGCCGTCTGTCACAATATCAAGCCGGACATTGCAAGCAGGACAGTATCTGCCATTAAGTGCACTCCGGAGGGAACTTAAGGGGGGTTCCCAAGGGACCACAACCACTAGATTGATGACAAGCCACTTGCCATGGTCTAACAATTTGATAAATGACATCAGCGCCTTGGACAAGGGCCCTCTTGACAAACACAGCGCCATTTGGCCTATGACTCACAGGAACCCTTCACGAGCAGGAATCCAAGTAAGCCCCTCAGATCTTGCAACAATCGTTCCTTACAAGAGGACTTTTCAAAGCTCATAAAGACTTGAAAATACCAGAGAAAAAAAAACAAAAACGGGGGGTTGATTAAAAATGAACTCTCATTAATATCGCATCCATGTTCGGTGGATTATGGTAAATCCAATGTTTGTACCTCAACCTGTTTTGCATAGTTTAAAGCTGTTTCTTACTTATATGTCTAGCAAGTTATATTTAATGGTGCATATGTTTTATAGCACACATGTTAATATTATGGAAAGAGCAATTATATTGTGGCTTATTGCATTAGTATAACGCCTGTACAAATACATACCTCTCCTAGCCTAAAGGGTTAGTAACGATATTAGAGCACTGGGAGTTAATCTTTAAAATATATTCTGGGGAATTCAACACACTCCAGGTGACAACATAGGAACAGTTGTCTAACCACTAGTTACACCTGGTTAAAATGTATAAGTTCGCCAGCAACTAGAATCTAAAGCTTTTTTAGACAGAGGATTTATGTGTACTGATTATGCCAGGTCAAAAATTACATGTTTAATAATACCTGAACCTAATGCTGTATTAGCTAGACAGCTTAAAGGGACATGAAACCCAAATTTTTTCTTTTGTGATTTAAAAAGAGTATGCCATTTTAAAAAACTTTCTAATTTACTTCTATTATCTCATTTGCTTAATTTTCTTGACATACTTTGCTGAAAAGCATATCTAGATAGGCTCAGTAGCTGCTGATTGGTTGCTGCACATAGATGCCTTGTGTGATTGGCTCCCACATGTGCATTGCTATTTCTTCAATAAATGATATCTAAAGAATGAAGCAAATTAGATAATAGAAGTAAATTGGAATGTTGTTTAAAATTGTATTCTCTACTTGAATCATGAAAGAAAATATTTGGGTTTAGTGTCCCTTTAAGGGTTAAATGTTTTTCACTGCACCACAATTAAGATACAGTATGGTAGCATTTGCTTTTTTATCTTTCACTAGTAATATTATATATACGGTAGGGCTGCACGATTAACCGCACATGCGGTTTTAAACCGCGATTATTCGCCTCGGTTTAAAAACCGCGAGAGTACGCAATTTTCTTGGGGGGAAAAAATCTTTAATCTTCATGAAAACGGAGGCGGACAGGGAGGATGAGAGGAGGACCAGGGTGCGGCCGTGGGCGGACCTGAGAATGCCCGAGAAATGGCCATTTTTGCAGATAATTATGAGTGTGTGGCATCAACTGGCTTTCATTCTGACCTGCAGTCATCTGGGAGTAGTGTGGCGGTAGGACAGCTCAAAGTTGTGAGCAATAAAGTGAGTATTAAAAAAAAAAAAAACTTTTAAAGTGCACTTTTTTCTGTGATGCATGTGAAATTGTGAATGTACACCAAACAAAAGAGAAACTGGAGCGCTAGTGAAATATATAAAACATAACCTTTATTGGTTATTTAAAATCGGACATACAGTCACTGATAGAACAGATAGAGATGGAGTACCTCTGGCTGGCAGGCTTACGCGTTTCGGCAAAGCCGTAGTCATAGCATTGATACAGATTGCCGACGGAACATAGCTGATGGACGGCTTCTCATGGAGGATTTCCTCTGGGCTCCCGAATAGAGGTGAGACTGTATCGTTAACACACTACACTGTATATGTTTATACCATGCCGATGACCATCAAGGGACTGTGCTAACCACTCTGGGTATACTATAGGAATCCTCCTGTGGTATTTGTGATACGGAACTGTTCTTAGCATTACTGTATAGGTGTTTGGTGCCCTCATACTCTCTTTCTTGGTCAAATTGTGAATGTAAACATTGGGATTTAGATAACATGTTTGTTCATTAAGGGTTGCATTTGCTTGTAGGATGTATTGCTTTGTGAAATGTGTGAATTTATATTATTTATGTTACGGTTAAAATAATATTATAAATATTAAAATAATTTAATACTACAGAACAGTCTCTAGCTCTACTCCATCATCAGAATGTATAGAGGTCAGAGGATGATAATATTAATGATATAGATAATAATGAGATAGTTACTTTTTAATAGAATTACTGATTTAGATTCCAAGAAAATAGATCATCAATCTCCTAAACAGTACACAGTGGTGCAGTCAGTGAGTGCACATATTTTTGTTCTGTATAATATTTTTATTTTATTTTTATGTTGAAATAATTTTTATTGATTATTTTAAGGTCAAGACAAAAACAAACTCACTCATAAAAGCACACTTGTACAGGTGATTTCTGAAAAATATTGTCATAAAGCATAGACATTAACGTTCCCAATTAGAAGTGAATTTTGACATTATGATATTGTTCATCTTTAGGCCTCCAAATAATCCACTCCAACCTGTACTTTTAATTACATTCAATTGGTAACATCCCCTTCTCCCCCCCTCCCCAACTAGAGCCCTCCCAGGAGGTGCCAATATTATGCTACTAAAAGCTAATAACTTACATAATATGACTCTATACATCTTTACTATCTGCTTCCTCAGAGAGGCTAACTACTTGAGTTGACTACCAGGACCCAATTTAGACCATTATTTACGGATCCTTTCTCCTCCACTGCTATCACTTTCCTGCCTATCTCAGACAGTGCTCTGATCTCAGCATCCAATAGAACCAAATCTTCTGAAACTGCTCTGGTTGTCCCTGTGACCATGCCGCTACTTCTGACATGGTATACGTCTCTGTTATTTTCCCAACCACCTCCTGCCATGTGGGTACCCCCACCTTCCAATGTCGGGCAATACAGATTCTCAGACAAGTGCAGAGGATTTTGATAAACTTATTAATTGTTGCATTGAATGGTTTCAACTTATCATGAAGTAATGCCTGTGTTATCGTGAGAGATACTCTCTCTTCTAACAATTTGCTAATCAGCTCTGAAAGTCTTCCCAACAGTGATTGGACTCCTTGACAGTCCCACCACATGTGCCTAAATGTGCCCCTTTCTTGACACCCTCTATAACAGTTTCCATTTAGCGTTGTGGCAAAGTGCGTTGTCCTTTCCGGTGTCAAGTACCATCTAAACATCACCTTTATGCCATTTTCTCTCATGTCTGCACTAATCAATCCTTTATATGAATTTAGCATCAGCTCATTCCAGTCATCCATCTCCCACGTCTCTAATGTGTCTCTCTCCCATCTCTCTGTCATGTCTAACTTGGAATTGCGTTTAGCCTTCTGAATTAATACATAGATCCTAGATATCAATTTTTTCCCTCTAGAGGCCGTCATTACCATTCTCTCGAGCTCTGTAAGTTGAGAATTCTGTTTATGCGACGTTGTAATATGTTGTAATCACTGAACTAATCTGCAGGTATATAAACCAGTGTAGCTGTTCCGGTTCTATTTGGTTTCTGATATGATTAAACGTGAGCAATTTGAAGCTAGATAAAAAGTCAGCCATCCTATATAACCCTTTATTTGCCCATTTATCTACTATTTTCCTTAATTCGTTTGGCAGCAGGAGCCTGACAGGTCTTGGAAGTGACTTTGGCCCACATAACCGCAGCCCTTTTGTGATCTTATTCCACTGCCTAATTGGTTCTAGTGTTATTGGCAACCTATATTCCCCTGATTTGGTTAGTGCTTCTAAATCGCAGATTACATCCACTGCTTTCGAGTTACCCGCTATCTCTGCTTCTATCTGTGGCCACACCAATCCGTTGTATTGTTTACCTAAGATAACCGTCTGCGCCAGTCTTGAGGCCTGATAATATTCCACTAAATTTGGGACCCCTACTCCCCCTACTTGTCTGTGCATTTTCAGCAATTGTGAGGCTATTCTCGGCCTACCTTCACCCCTCAGAAACTTCAAAATATCTGTTTGTAGTGCCTCAAGTTCCGGCAAGGGGATGCCAATCGGTATGGCTTTGAACAAGTACAACAATCTAGGAAGGACGTTCATTTTAATAGACATTAATCTCCCATACCATGAGAACTTACCCTTTGTCAGGAACTGTTTTTCGTTCACTAAATATTCAAAGAAGAAATCATATTGTAAGATTGGAGCCTCAGCTGCTGAGATTTATCTATGTGTTTATAATTAAATATTTGGTTTGTAGCAAGTGATTTATTATTACTTAACATGAATATCCAATAGAATAGTGTCAAGCAATAGATAACTCAGGTAGCTAAATTGATTTTAGGTTATTTAGTGAGGAAACGCTATAGCTACCACCTGTGCAAAATATACACCAAATAATTGTAGCAGTGTTCTCACACATTAACCATTAACAGTAGTGTATAATGTAACGGAATAAGTGCCTGGTTTATAACTTTAACTAAAAGTAAACAGAAAATCAGTGTGGTTCGATCTTTTAAGCAAACATGTTAGGAAATGTTAAAGTCCCAGATCATATAGCTCACATATAAAATTGTCCGGAATATGGAGTAATTAAGTTGGAAGTACCTGGATGGGGTGAATACCCAATGTTGGATAGGAGTAGGAATCGGTAATGGTTTTAGTCAAAGAGCAGATAAATACCGGAGTGATTCAGGAGAGAGCTGCAGCTCAGTTGCGGTCCTTGGTTGGCGTGTGACGTCACCGCGTAGTGATCCGGTGTAGATCCGGCTGTAAGTTTCAGCAGACAGCAGTAGCAAAAGAACAGTTACACTGGGAATAGGAATCCTAGAATGGCAAGTACGTTAGCTACCAGTAGGAGGTAACAACTCAATAACAAGCAATGTGTGTTAGGTTAGTCCTTCTTTTATAGGAGAGGAGCTGATGAACGTCCCAATAATTAAAGATACAGTAACTGAAATAAGGAAGTGGCTATATTCCTGACAGTATCCCCCCTTCTAAGAGCAACACCGGTGCTCAAGGTCGAGGACGATCTGGGTTCCTGCGATGAAACAATGAGAGTATACGGGGGGCTGAGATGTTAGAAGCGGGTTCCCAAGAATCATGTTCCGAAGAGTAACCCTTCCAACTAACAAGATACTGTAGGGTTCCACGGAATCTCCGAGAGTCTAGGATGTTTTGAACCTCATATTCGGTGTTTGGATCTATGGAAACCTGGGGACCAGAATCCGAAGGAGTGTCTCTCAAAGATTTGTAAGGCTTAAGCAGGGAGACATGGAAAGTAGGATGCACTTTCATGGTGTCGGGTAGTTTGAGTCTTACTGCGTTTATATTTATGACCTGAGTTATAGGATAGGGTCCGATATACAGGGGTGAGAACTTTCTTGTGGGTGTGTTGAGTTTAAGATTCCTGGTGGACAACCAGACAAGGTCTCCAATAGCATAAGTTGGTGGTTTCCTTCTTTTCCGGTCATAATAGAATTTCTGTGTTTTCTTGGATTCTTCTATTGCTGTTTGTATGTTAGCGAAGTTGGATGATATAGTATCCGTGAGATCAGATATGTTGGGAAAGAGACTCTGCTTATCTGGCAGTAGATGAAACCTGGGGTGGAACCCGTAGTTGGAAAAAAAAGGTGTGGTTTTGGTTGTAGAGTGGACAGTATTGTTAAATGAGTATTCGGCATAAGGGAGATGTATGGACCATAGATGTTGTTGGGTTGAACAATAAAGTCTTAAATATTGTTCGATCCATTGGTTACATCTCTCAGTCTGTCCGTTACTTTGAGGATGATAGGCTGTTGTAAGTTTTTTGTTGATGTTAAATATTTTACAGAACTCTGTCCATAATCTACTGGAAAATTGACTTCCTCTGTCACTAAGGATAGAAATTGGACGACCATGAAGTTTAAATACATGTGTTATAAGCAGTTGTATGGTTTCCATAGCAGTGGGTAATTTATGGTATGCAATAAAATGGGACATCTTGCTGAATAGGTCTACTACTACCAGAATGGTGTTGTTGTTGTTTGATTTTGGTAGGTCGACTATAAAATCAATAGCGATCTCAGACCATGGTTTCGATGGAGTGGTAAGTGGTAGGAGTAGCCCATAAGGTGCTTGTTTTGTGGACTTTGAAACGGTGCATGTATGACACAACATGATATAATCCTTTATATCTGAACACATGGTGGGCCACCAGTATGATCTTCTTACGAGTTCTAGAGTTTTTTTAAACCCTGGGTGTCCAGCTAACAAGGAATCATGGGATGTCTGTAATACCATCTGTCTACAGGTAGGAGGAATGTACAAAAGATCCTGATGGTAGTATAATCCATCCTCTTTTCTTTGTAAAAGGGTTAGAGGTTTTGTTTGATCTACTGTTTGTTCCTGAAGGAATTTAGACTTAAAGTTACAAGTAAAGAATACAAATCTTTCTTCTGGTATCAAGCACTGATCAGGTGTGCGGTGACGTTCAAAATGAGGTAACCTAGAGAGAGCATCTGCTTTGTGGTTCTTGCTTGCTGGTCGGTAGACTATTTGGTAATTGAATCTTGTGAGAAACAGATTCCAGCGAACTTGTCTCGCGGAAAGAGTTCTTGTGCTTTTGAGGTACTGCAAGTTTCTATGATCCGTATAAATTAATACTGGGAGAGTAGTACCTTCTAGGAGATGTCTCCAATGTTCAAGGGACATCTTAATGGCGAGCAGTTCTTTGTCCCCAATAGGATAATTCTGTTCGGCTGCATTTAGTGATCGAGAAAAAAAAGCTACTGGATGTAGCGGTTGTTTAATTGCTTCTCGTTGTGAGAGAACTGCACCAACGGCGACATCCGAGGCATCAACCTCCAGAATGTATTGGTATTCGGGGTTAGGGAACCTAAGGATTGGTGCGGTTGTGAATTGTACTTTCAGAAAATCAAAAGCTTTTTGTGATTCTTGATTCCAAACAAATGGCACTGTGGTTTTTGTTAAAATGGTTAGAGGTTTGGCAAGCTTAGAGAAGTTTTTAATAAATTTTCGATAGAAGTTCGCGAAACCTAAAAATCGTTGAACTTCTTTTCGCGATCTAGGGGTAGGCCAATCTTTGATGGTTTGTACTTTTGTCTCCTCCATATGGATTCCAGAAGAGGTTATGATATAACCAAGAAAAGCTATGCTTTGTGTATTAAATATACATTTTTCAGGTTTGAGGTAAAGGTGGTTATCTCTTAATCTGGAGAGGACTTGTCTGACATGTAGTATATGTTCGGTAAGTGACTTGGAATATATCAGTATATCGTCAAGATATATTACAATGAAGATATCCAGAATGTCTCTGAATAGATCATTAATTAAATGTTGGAAGGTGGCTGGGGCGTTACAGAGCCCGAACGGCATAACGGTGTACTCATAGTGGCCGTATCGGGTCCGGAACGCCGTCAGCCACTCATCCCCACTTCTTACTCTAATCAGATTATACGCCCCCCTAAGGTCCAACTTTGTAAAGAACTTGGCCCCTTCCAGTCTCTCAATTAGCTCTGGAATTAGAGGTAACGGGTACCTGTTTTTTACAGTTATTTTATTTAGTTGTCTATAATCTATAATGGGCCTTAGGGAGCCGTCTTTGTTTTTCACAAAAAAGATACCGGCTCCCGCGGGCGATGTAGAGGGACGTATAAACCCCTTCCTAAGATTGTCCTCAAGATAAGTTTTTAAATGCTCGAGTTCTGTTTTGGAAAGGGGGAAAATGTGCCCACAGGGTATCTCAGCTCCAGGAAGTATGTCTATAGGGCAATCGTACTTCCTGTGCGGAGGCAAGTTTTCTGATTCAGTTTTATTAAATAAATCAGAGAAATCACTATATTCAGTGGGGATCTGAATGTCTGCTGTAGAGTGTGAGGTCAGGAGTATGCCTATAGGGTAACATGTAGTGGAGCAGTATTCTGAATTAAAGGTAAGAGACAGGGTATCCCATGATATCTGAGGGTTATGTAAGCTTAACCAGGTTAACCCTAGAATTATAGGAGACACTGGTGAGGTTATAACATCAAAAGAGATATATTCTCTATGATGGTCACTCGTGCTAACCAATAGTGGTATGGTTTGATGTTCAACCGGTCCTGATGTAATAACCTTACCATCAATACCACGCAAAAGAATGGGAGACTTTTTCTGCACAAGTGGTATTTTGTTTTTATTTGTGAATTCTTTATCAATATAACAGGCTGTTGCTCCGGAGTCAATAAGTGCTGGAACGTTGACTCGGTGGAGATCCCACTGTAATAGAAGAGTGAGTTTACAGTATGCAGTTGTTGAGTCATAGGTATTACAACAGGATATGGTAGAATCCATCTTACCCTTTCGTTGTCTTTGCAAAGAAGGACAGTCCCTCACGGTATGCTCATCAGAGGCACAGTATAAACAGAGATTGTTCTCTCTTCTTCTGTTTTTTTCTTGAGTAGTCAGAGGCCCCTTTAAGAACCCTATATCCATGGGTTCTACTACTGCCTTACTGGGAGCATGAGGGGTAGTGTTTGTACTATGTTTTTTATAATGTGTGTCCTGATAGGATCTTTCATGTATCCTTTCTCTAAGGCGTCTGTCTATTGTGATACTGAGATTGATAAGGCCTTCTAAGGTGGGAGGTAGCTCTGTGCGGGACAACTCATCCTTAATAGGGTCTGAAAGGCCGAGTCTAAACTGGTTTTTAAGAGATACCTCATTCCACTGGGAATCCTTTGCCCATCTCTTGAAATCACTGATGTATTCTTCTACAATTCGTTTCTTTTGTTTTAAGGCCCTAAGTGCTGTCTCAGCAGTTTGTTGTTTAAATGGATCTTCATACAACTGACCCATTGCTAAAAAAAAATCATTCAGAGAATTAAGTATGGCTTCATTCATTTCAAAGAAAGTATTGGCCCATGAACGGGGCTCCCCTCTTAGATAAGAGATTACAGTTAACACTCGTATCCTATCATTGGGGTATGATTGGGGCCTAAGTGTAAAGAGTAAAAGGCAAGCATTTTTAAAGTCTCTAAATTGGGACCTGTCCCCAGAAAACTTCTCAGGCAAACTTATTTGGGGTTCGGGTGTATTTATTTTAGATTCAACATGGTCCTTGATATAAGCTTTAAGGGCATCGTTTTCAGCTTTTAGTGAAGTTAACCCCTCTGTAAGTAAATCTACCCTTTGATTTAAGGTTTGCATGTGAGCAGTCATCTCAGCTGGGTCCATTGTTGTTTTTAAGGCTTGTTATTTTGTCAGGAACTGTTTTTCGTTCACTAAATATTCAAAGAAGAAATCATATTGTAAGAGTGGAGCCTCAGCTGCTGAGATTTATCTATGTGTTTATAATTAAATATTTGGTTTGTAGCAAGTGATTTATTATTACTTAACATGAATATCCAATAGAATAGTGTCAAGCAATAGATAACTCAGGTAGCTAAATTGATTTTAGGTTATTTAGTGAGGAAACGCTATAGCTACCACCTGTGCAAAATATACACCAAATAATTGTAGCAGTGTTCTCACACATTAACCATTAACAGTAGTGTATAATGTAACGGAATAAGTGCCTGGTTTATAACTTTAACTAAAAGTAAACAGAAAATCAGTGTGGTTCGATCTTTTAAGCAAACATGTTAGGAAATGTTAAAGTCCCAGATCATATAGCTCACATATAAAATTGTCCGGAATATGGAGTAATTAAGTTGGAAGTACCTGGATGGGGTGAATACCCAATGTTGGATAGGAGTAGGAATCGGTAATGGTTTTAGTCAAAGAGCAGATAAATACCGGAGTGATTCAGGAGAGAGCTGCAGCTCAGTTGCGGTCCTTGGTTGGCGTGTGACGTCACCGCGTAGTGATCCGGTGTAGATCCGGCTGTAAGTTTCAGCAGACAGCAGTAGCAAAAGAACAGTTACACTGGGAATAGGAATCCTAGAATGGCAAGTACGTTAGCTAGCTACCAGTAGGAGGTAACAACTCAATAACAAGCAATGTGTGTTAGGTTAGTCCTTCTTTTATAGGAGAGGAGCTGATGAACGTCCCAATAATTAAAGATACAGTAACTGAAATAAGGAAGTGGCTATATTCCTGACACCCTTTCTCCACTTCCTCAAATCAGCTCTAATAGCTTTTAAAACTGGGGTATAATTCAATTTGTAAAGATCCGTTAGGTTTTCACCTACCTTAACTCCTAGGTAAGTGATATAGCTCTTTGCCCAGGAGAATGCAAAATTTAATTCAATCGTTTTCTTAGTATGTGGCGGTAGGTTAAGTGCCAATGCTTCACACTTGTCGGAATTTAATTTATATCCTGAAATCTCCGAGAAGTAATTCAAAACTTTATAGAGCTGTGGCAATGAGCTCATCGGTTTGGTGATCATCAATAAGACATCATCTGCAAATAACATAGCTTTATACTTTGAAGACCCTACCTGCACTCCCGAGATTTCCTCCGCTTTCCTAATACATGCAGCCAGGGGTTCAATACAGATTGCGAAAATAAGCGGTGACAGCGGGCATCCCTGCCGTGTTCCATTCATAATGGCTATTTGTCTTGACAGATATCCCGCTGCCCCCACCACTGCTGTCGGTCTTGAGTATATGCTTCCTAATGCCTTTATGAAGGCACCTCGGAAGCCCATGGCCGATAATACCTTAAACATAAACTTCCAGTCTACCTTGTCAAACGCTTTCTCCGTGTCTAGTGACAGGAGTAGAGCTGGAGTTCCTTTCACCCTCAAATAGTCTAGCAGAGTAAGCGTTCGTCTGACATTGTCTGGCGCTTCTCTGTCCTGTACAAAACCCACCCGATCTTGGTGTATTAAGGAGGGCAATATCTGTTTTAATCTATTTGCCATAATTTTAGCGAAAATTTTTATATCGTGATTAATAAGGGAGATAGGCCTATGTTACGGTTGCCTCCAGGCTGGCTGGAAGTTGGACCGTAGAAAAGGATGCTCCTAGCGCTCACCAAAGGAGCAGCAGCACCGTAGACTCTATAACTACTGCGTAGCCACCATAAGTAATGCAGACTCTATGAACCACCGCTGCTGGGCTGGTATCTCGCTGTCTGCTCTGCGCCCTGGACCTACGACCAGGCTCCAGTAGGTGAACCTCTTCCTTCTGTAGCAATCCCTGTAGCTAAGGGAGTATGAAAAACATAGCAATCCCTGTAGTGATATAAGCTGTATCCTACAAACATGAGTCAAAGCTTCAAGTTAGAGGGTCAACATAGGTCTGATGTGCTGGAGCACACAGCCTGCTTTATATTGAGGTTACATGCAAACAGGACACTCTCAGGGGGAGGCATAAAATCCCCCATCACACATTTGATATTAGATAGAGAGACACTCCCTTTGACAGGCCACAACATTACTTCAGCAGATAACATTTTACACACAATAAAACAATGCAGTCCACCTTATCACTACTAGAAGTCTGATTAGACAACGGGAATGTTTTATCACTAAACTTAATTAGAGCTGATCCCAGCAAACTTGTATTTAGAATGCTTCTTGAAGCTGAACAAAGTTATCTCTGTAGTTCTGACCGAAGGGTCTGTCACATAGCACTTAATGGCACACAATGAAACTGAACCAAGTGGGAGAAAGCCAGGGACAAGTCATTTCACAGGTCTGGGGACATAGTCTTAAAGGGGCATTGTTCACCAAAGTCACAATATGTCCCCAGACGGTTCTTAAAGGGCCATACACACCCAATAAAAGTTAATATGTTTTCAGGGGCACAATCTTCCAGGGGCCATAGTCATGTGGAAGGAGGCTGGCAAATAGGCTTCTCCAAAATCCAGGGAAGCAGGGCAATTTTCCATTTAAAGGGCCAGTTACAAATAGCAGTTTGTAACATATCTCCCCTTTTGGAGGGAGACTAACCAGGCACCTGACCTTCTGCCGGTCAGTGCCTAAGTTAGTCTCGCAACCCACCCACAATACGTAGTACTGGCCTGTAAGTTCCAGGTTGTAGGATGAAAGTGTAGCATCCTCGGCCTTCCTGGCGCAGCTGGGCAAATAGCTGATGGTACTTGGGGGGCAGAGGCCAGCAGCGCTCTGTCCTGATGCCAGCTCTTCTGCTGGGGGAATTGGGGCATAGTCCTGCCCGGTGGCAAAGGGAACGTGGGGGTCAGTGGGGGTTAACATCTCCACTGTTAACCCTGGGCCCAAGTTAGGAGTTAGCTGGGGAGGGGGAGATTGGCTTACCTCCTCCTCCTGATACTCCGGCGGCCGTTGGGAAGGGAGGTCGATGCTCTCCGCTTCCTGTGGAACATGCTGCGGCTGGGGAGAGAGACCGGTTGTCTCCTCTCCCTGGAAGGCACACTCCGGCTGGGGAGGGAGGTCGATGCTCTCCCCTCCCTGTAGCTGGGTCTGTCGCTGGGGATCTGGGCCGCCTGCCCAGCATCCCTGTTGGGCCGGTAGAGAGACTGCGGTCCCATCTCCACCTGCCTGCTGGGGGTCCTCCCAGGACCAGTCTATGAGGCCTGCTGCTTCTGGTATCTCTGGTTGGGGTTGGCGAAGGAGACCGGTTGTCTCTTCCCTCTGCACAGTATACTGCCGCTGGGGAGGGAGGTCGCTGCTCTCCTCTCCCTGTGGAACATGCTGCGGCTGGGGAGAGAGACCAGGTGTCCATACCCTCAAACTCCACAGTTGGCGCTCAAAGGCTCGTGCCGATTCGTTCTCAGTAGCCAATTCCCGGATGAGGCGACTGACTACCTCCTGTGCAGGGTCTGCACCATATCGGACTAGCCGCCTCTTTACCTCTGGAACGAAATCCGCACCCTCATAGCGACGGATCAGGTTGAGGTGCTCTTCACAGGGTTCTGACCAGTATCTTGTCAGCTCCATGCTGCTGTAGGTAGGGACGCTGCGCAGTGGCTAGCGTTGCCCTCAATAACTCTCCTACGATACCAGTGCTGTTGGGGTGCTGCTCCTTGCGCTAGGACGCCATCCCACCGCTGCCACCAAATGTTACGGTTGCCTCCAGGCTGGCTGGAAGTTGGACCGTAGAAAAGGATGCTCCTAGCGCTCACCAAAGGAGCAGCAGCACCGTAGACTCTATAACTACTGCGTAGCCACCATAAGTAATGCAGACTCTATGAACCACCGCTGCTGGGCTGGTATCTCGCTGTCTGCTCTGCGCCCTGGACCTACGACCAGGCTCCAGTAGGTGAACCTCTTCCTTCTGTAGCAATCCCTGTAGCTAAGGGAGTATGAAAAACATAGCAATCCCTGTAGTGATATAAGCTGTATCCTACAAACATGAGTCAAAGCTTCAAGTTAGAGGGTCAACATAGGTCTGATGTGCTGGAGCACACAGCCTGCTTTTTATTGAGGTTACATGCAAACAGGACACTCTCAGGGGGAGGCATAAAATCCCCCATCACACATTTGATATTAGATAGAGAGACACTCCCTTTGACAGGCCACAACATTACTTCAGCAGATAACATTTTACACACAATAAAACAATGCAGTCCACCTTATCACTACTAGAAGTCTGATTAGACAATGGGAATGTTTTATCACTAAACTTAATTAGAGCTGATCCCAGCAAACTTGTATTTAGAATGCTTCTTGAAGCTGAACAAAGTTATCTCTGTAGTTCTGACCGAAGGGTCTGTCACATAGCACTTAATGGCACACAGTGAAACTGGACCAAGTGGGAGAAAGCCAGGGACAAGTCATTTCACAGGTCTGGGGACATAGTCTTAAAGGGGCATTGTTCACCAAAGTCACAATATGTCCCCAGACGGTTCTTAAAGGGCCATACACACCCAATAAAAGTTAATATGTTTTCAGGGGCACAATCTTCCAGGGGCCATAGTCATGTGGAAGGAGGCTGGCAAATAGGCTTCTCCAAAATCCAGGGAAGCAGGGCAATTTTCCATTTAAAGGGCCAGTTACAAATAGCAGTTTGTAACAGCCTATAATTTTGGCACAATTTTGCATTCTTTCCAATCTTTGGTATCACAATAATTTTGGCATTAAGCATTTCCCAAGGTATCTCCCGCCCTTCCATTATCCCATTACAAAAGCTAGTCAGGTGGGGAAGCAGTTCTTTCTTAAAAAGTTTGTAGTATTCACCCGTCAACCCGTCGGGACCTGCCGCTTTACCTACTTTTAGTTCTTTAATTACCCCCAATACTTCCATATTTGTTATTTTCGAATTAAGAGTCTCTAAGTCCTCAGTTGTTATAGATTTCAATTTTATTTTATTTTTAAATAGTTAATTGTTTATTTACATTACCATTACCCTTATTATACCATTTTGCAGTCCAGTAGTGTACCATGTTATAACACAAATCATTTTTAATAAATAATAAAAAAAGATCTCTTATTATATTAGTTTATATTTCACTTCCCAAATAAGTTATATTGGTGTAATAATATGTTTATTTTTTTTATTTATGGATGGATGCATTGCTGCAGCTGCTGCAAGTGCAAATAAAGTGATATTTTTTTTAATTTAAAAGAAATAAAATTCTAATAATTTTTTATTGTAGCTCAGCCTCTGCAATTAATGCAAGTCAGATTGTTTTTTTTTATGATTGATGCTTGCTAGGCTAGTGCTGCAACAATAAAAATCATTCATGGTTAATGCATTTTGGTGAGAAAAAATATCAAAATTAGCATGATTCTTAAATGCGGACAGTGCAAGCAATGCATTCATTGTGTCAAGTCTGCAATGCCCTATTAACTGTCCATGTGCATTGTGCAGCCACAAAATAGCAGCCCTAAGTACGCCTAACCAATTGTGTTTAAGAAAAAAAAAATAGCTAAGCTAATTAAATATGTCAATTTAATTTCAAATGTTACTTGCTTAGGATGCCATGCTCTATTGCTCTTGAATACAAAACAAATTAATTAAATGTAGAAAAAAAGTGTTTTTTTACTTTTATGTCCCTCCCAGTCCATTACTGTTTAAGACTGTGTTGTTGACAACAATGAACAAACACAGCACAGTCAGAAACAGTAATGGACTGGGAGGGACATCATCAAAGTAAAAAAACACTTTTTTTATACATTTTTCAAATTTTCATTCATTTATTTTGGCTTTCAAAAAAGTAGAACTTGTCTCCTTCCCACCACCATCTTATTCTAAAAATTGTCTATGTTCATTGTTCAACCAACAGCAAATACTGCCTGACAGTGCCTGTGTGTCATCTACTCAAGTTCACCAAAGTCAGCCAACAGCTGTGGTTCCAGATTGCATCCTGTTTCTTCTTCTACAACAGCAAGGTCATCCACACATCTTGCAGCCTGTTTCTTCTTCTACAACAGCAAGGTCATCCACATCCTAGTGCAGCCTGTTTCTTCTTCTACAACAGCAAGGTCATCCACATCCTAGTGCAGCCTGTTTCTTCTTCTACAACAGCAAGGTCATCCACATCCTAGTGCAGCCTGTTTCTTCTTCTACAACAGCAAGGTCATCAACATCCTAGTGCAGCCTGTTTCTTCTTCTACAACAGCAAGGTCATCTACACATCCTTCAGCCTGTTTCTTCTTCTACAACAGCAAGGTCATCCACACATCCTGCAGCCTGTTTCTTCTTCTACAACAGCAAGGTCATCCACATCCTAGTGCAGCCTGTTTCTTCTTCTACAACAGCAAAGTCATCCTGCAGGTGCACTGCAACTCTGAAAGCCTCTGTCTTTTACAACAGCTAGGTCAGCCATTCAGCTAGTGTCTTCTACAACAGAAAGGTCAGTCATACAAAGCCAGTGTTTTCTACAACAGCAAGGTCAGTCCTCCAGAGCCAGTGTATTCTACAACTGCAAGGTCAGTCTCCTCCAGTGAAAGCCAGTGTTGCCTCAGTCTAAATAAAGATGAATATGAGCAACCCCATTGTTGTCGTCTTTAAAGTTTATATTTAAATCTTTTCAAGTGTATAAGCCTGTGGTTTCTTGTTTCTTCTCAATCAAGGTGACTGCATCATCATTAAGTTAAAGGATTACTTTCTGTTATAATTTTTAAGCTAAACAACTAACATATTAAAGTTAATAAACATTAATTAAAACCTACTGACCTATATTTTCTCCCAAACGAAGTTTCATAACGTTCTAAAAGTTATATCTTTTATTCGCAGATGATGTCACGTTATCCTGCCCACTATTTTCAGCACTGCATGTTCAAAATACTTAAACCAATAACGTTGTGTTTAAAGCGCCATTTTGAAACCTAGGTATTGTAAACGGATTGGTACAGAGCAAAGGATACCCACAGAGTGGGTTTGGAAAACAATTACATTTGCAGACAAGATTTCTGATATACGGTAGAGATATGTTAATGAAATGCTATTGATAAAAAGCGTATTTGGGGTAGTTAGTTAGTAACAGGCATAGAAAATATTTACTTACAGTGGCCCTTTTAAGCAAGCCCATTGTTGTCTTCTTTATATTATAGATCTAGAGTCTAGACCAAGTACAAGCCTGTGGTCTCTTGTCTCTAGTCTCAATCCAGGTGATGTCACTGCATAATCAAGTCCATTGTTGTATTCTTTCTTTATATTCAAGTGCAGCTAGCCTGTGTTCTCTTCAATCTAGGTGACTACATCATCAATCCCATTGTCTTTCTATTCAAGTGCAGCGAGCTACTGTGTTCTCTACTTCTCTTCAATCAAGGTGCCTGCAATGCATCATAGCACTATCAGCCTATTTTTTTCTTCTTTAAAGTGCAGCAAGCCTGTGTTCTCTCTTCAATCAAGGTGACAGCTTAATCAAGCCCATTGTTGTCTTCTTTATATTCAAGTGCAGCTAGCCTGTGTTCTCTCTTCAATTCAGGTGACTGCTTAATCAAGCGAGCCCATTGTTGTCGTCTTTATATTAAAGTGCAGAAAGCCAGCGTTCTCTACTTCTCTTCAATCAAGGTGCCTGCATCATAGCACTATGAGCCTATTTTTTTTTCTTCTTTAAAGTGCAGAAAGCCTGTGTTCTCTCTTCAATCAAGGTGACAGCTTAATCAAGCCCATTGTTGTCTTCTTTATATTCAAGTGCAGCTAGCCTGTGTTCTCTCTTCATTCAAGGCGACTGTCACTGCATCATATAGCACATTGTGGTCTCTCTCTTGTCTTAATTGCAACAGAAGCATATCATCTATTCTTTAATTATTAATCAAAATAAATTTGTGTGATTCTAATAAAAAATCTTTAAGAAGCTTTTTTAAGACTGCTTCCGCTGCGTCATCTCTGCAACTTGAAGAAGCTATACTAGCACCATCAGAGCTAGGCTAACTGCATTATCAAGGCCATTCAATAGTTCTCTGTCTTTGTATTCAAGTGCAAGACTGTGGTCTAGTCTATTTGTGCCACGGTTGCCAGTGACACCTGACCCTACTGATATTGGCAGTGTGTGCGGTAGTATAATCTACTGATTCTCCTCATATTTTTTGTGCCAGCTGGTATTGTGTGCATGGTACATAACATTTAAGATGAGTTCTTAAGAGCTGTCCATGTCCAACAATAACGACGATGATGATGAAAATGATGTTGATGTTGCCACAGAATTGTTGGTGCCAAAGAAAAAATCAACATCAGTTGTTTGGGAATATTTTGGATTTAGAAAAGAGGATGAGAAACAGAACCAAGTAATCTGCAATACTTGTGCAACGAGTGTTGCAGCAAAACGAAGTAACACATCAAACCTGTTCCAGCACCTTAAACAGCGGCATAAGGAAATCTTTGAACAATGTATGTCAAAAACAAACCCTGGTAGAGAAAAGACAACACAAACAAGCTGTGAATCTAAAGTTGAGCAGCAATCAATCAATCAATCAATCATAAAGGCATTGCAAACACAGAGACATCACCATATGCGAAGACCTCAAAAAGGCATAGAGAAATAACCAACGCTATAGCATATTATATATGCAAATACATGATGCCTGCATACACGATTAGTAAAGAAGGCTTCAAAAGAATGATACACACACACTCGACAAGAGATACTAACTGCCATCTCGCAATTACTTCTGGAGAAAATTAAGTCAGTGTATCATATGTGAAACCAGTTCTGCATCTATTAAACATAAAGATACTGGCTCTGGAGGAAGATGATTCTGACCTTACCAAGACACTGAAATCCAAAATTCTTGAATATATATTATGAATAGAAAATTAAAAAGATGAGTATACTCAAGATCTGCTAGATATGGCATCATTCCTTGATCTACGATTCAAGACAACCTACATAAATGTGGATAAAATTACAAGCATCAAGGACAAGGTGATGCCTGATATGGCCATTGTGTTTGAGCAGCAAGTCATGCAGATTTCAAGTCAGCTGGCCAGGTAATTTCATTTCAATTAGCTTTGTATGTCTTGAGTTCACTTGTGTATTATGTACTCTAACTATATTAGTGTTCTGTTATGTACAACAGAATAACTGTGTGATGTAACATGAAAGGCAGTGCAGGATGTAAGGATTACCCTTGTCAATGCCACATCCCCCATGTTTTCCTGGACAGTGGACAGTCACTCGGCTAAATAACTAACACATGCATCAGTGTGCATTATAATATCTTTACTGTACTTAGAAACCGAACACACATCATGCTGCTGCACACTTTTCAGGTTTCTCCATGCATGCAATGCATACACTGTTTCATATGTTACTCATACCACAGCTAGACTGACTGCCCAGTGCCCAAGAAAAGAAAGGACAATGTGGTAAGAACTAGACAGCTATTTTCATTTAAATTAGCTTTGTTTGTATATTTTGAGTTTGACAGTATACAGTCAGCCCATGTCTGAAGATAGAACTGATGCTTATGTGGTGCTAATTTACGGCTAGATTTAGAGTTTTGTCGGTAACGACCCGCGTAGCTAACGCTGGCTTTTTTCTGGCCGCACCTTTAAAATAACTCTGGTATTGAGAGTCCACAGAATGGCTGCGTTAGGCTCCAAAAAAGGAGCGTAGAGCATATTTAACGCAACTTCAACTCTCGATACCAGAGTTGCTTACGGACGCGGCCAGCCTCAAAAACGTGCTCGTGCACGATTCCCCCATAGGAAACAATGGGGCTGCTTGAGCTGAAAAAAACCTAACACCTGCAAAAAAGCAGCGTTCAGCTCCTAACGCAGCCCCATTGTTTCCTATGGGGAAACACTTCCTACGTCTGCACCTAACACTCTAACATGTACCCCGAGTCTAAACACCCCTAACCTTACACTTATTAACCCCTATTCTGCCGCCCCCGCTATCGCTGACCCCTGTATATTATTTTTAACCCCTAATCTGCCGCTCCGTAAACCGCCGCTACTTACATTATCCCTATGTACCCCTAATCTGCTGCCCCTAACACCGCCGACCCCTATATTATATTTATTAACCCCTAATCTGCCCCCCACAACGTCGCCTCCACCTGCCTACACTTATTAACCCCTAATCTGCCGAGCGGACCGCACCGCTATTATTATAAAGTTATTAACCCCTAATCCGCCTCACTAACCCTATAATAAATAGTATTAACCCCTAATCTGCCCTCCCTAACATCGCCGACACCTAACTTCAATTATTAACCCCTAATCTGCCGACTGGAGCTCACCGCTATTCTAATAAATGTATTAACCCCTAAAGCTAAGTCTAACCCTAACACTAACACCCCCCTAAGTTAAATATAATTTTAATCTAACAAAATTAATTAACTCTTATTAAATAAATTATTCCTATTTAAAGCTAAATACTTACCTGTAAAATAAATCCTAATATAGCTACAATATAAATTATAATGATATTATAGCTATTTTAGGATTAATATTTATTTTACAGGTAACTTTGTATTTATTTTAACCAGGTACAATAGCTATTAAATAGTTAAGAACTATTTAATAGCTAAAATAGTTAAAATAATTACAAATTTACCTGTAAAATAAATCCTAACCTAAGTTACAATTAAACCTAACACTACACTATCAATAAATAAATTAAATAAAATATCTATAATTATCTACAATTAAACCTAACACTACACTATCAATAAATAAATTAAATACAATTCCTACAAATAAATACAATGAAATAAACTAACTAAAGTACAAAAAATAAAAAAGAACTAAGTTACAAAAAATAAAAAAATATTTACAAACATTAGAAATATATTACAACAATTTTAAACTAATTACACCTACTCTAAGCCCCCTAATAAAATAACAAAGCCCCCCAAAATAAAAAAATGCCCTACCCTATTCTAAATTACTAAAGTTCAAAGCTCTTTTACCTTACCAGCCCTGAACAGGGCCCTTTGCGGGGCATGCCCCAAGAAGTTCAGCTCTTTTGCCTGTAAAAAAAACATACAATACCCCACCCCAACATGCCCACCCACCACCCACATACCCCTAATCTAACCCAAACCCCCCTTAAATAAACCTAACACTAAGCCCCTGAAGATCTCCCCACCTTGAGTCGTCTTCAACCAGCCGAGCCAAATTCTTCATCCAAGCGGAGCAAGAAGAGGTCCTCCATCCGGTAGAAGTCTTCATCCAAGCGGGGCAGAAGAGGTCTTCCATCCGATTGAAGTCTTCATCCAAGCAGAATCTTCTATCGTCATCCATCCGGAGCGGAGCGGCAGCATCCTGAAGACCTCCGACGCGGAACATCCATCCTGGCCGACGACTGAACGACGAATGACGGTTCCTTTAAATGACGTCATCCAAGATGGCGTCCCTCGAATTCCGATTGGCTGATAGGATTCTATCAGCCAATCGGAATTAAGGTAGGAATATTCTGATTGGCTGATGGAGTCAGCCAATCAGAATCAAGTTCAATCCGATTGGCTGATCCAATCAGCCAATCAGATTGAGCTTGCATTCTATTGGCTGATCGAAACAGCCAATAGAATGCGAGCTCAATCTGATTGGCTGATTGGATCAGCCAATCGGATTGAACTTGATTCTTATTGGCTGATTCCATCAGCCAATCAGAATATTCCTACCTTAATTTTGAGGTTCCACGTCGAAGGTCTTCAGGATGCTGCCGCTCTGCTCCGGATGGATGACGATAGAAGATTCCGCATGGATGAAGACTTCAATCGGATGGAAGACCTCTTCTGCCCCGCTTGGATGAAGACTTCTACCGGATGGAGGACCTCTTCTTGCTCCGCTTGGATGAAGAATTTGGCTCGGCTGGGTGAAGACGACTCAAGGTAGGGAGATCTTCAGGGGCTTAGTGTTAGGTTTATTTAAGGGGGGTTTGGGTTAGATTAGGGGTATGTGGGTGGTGGGTTGTAATGTTGGGGGGGGGTATTGTATGTTTTTTTTTTTTACAGGCAAAAGAGCTGAACTTCTTGGGGCATGCCCCGCAAAGGGCCCTGTTCAGGGCTGGTAAGGTAAAAGAGCTTTGAACTTTAGTAATTTAGAATAGGGTAGGGCATTTTTTTATTTTGGGGGGCTTTGTTATTTTATTAGGGGACTTAGAGTAGGTGTAATTAGTTTAAAATTGTTGTAATATATTTATAATGTTTGTAAATATTTTTTTATTTTTTGTAACTTAGTTCTTTTTTATTTTTTGTACTTTAGTTAGTTTATTTCATTGTATTTATTTGTAGGAATTGTATTTAATTTATTTATTGATAGTGTAGTGTTAGGTTTAATTGTAGATAATTATAGGTATTTTATTTAATTTATTTATTGATAGTGTAGTGTTAGGTTTAATTGTAACTTAGTTTAGGATTTATTTTACAGGTAAATTTGTAATTATTTTAACTATTTTAGCTATTAAATAGTTCTTAACTATTTAATAGCTATTGTACCTGGTTAAAATAAATACAAAGTTACCTGTAAAATAAATATTAATCCTAAAATAGCTATAATATAAATATAATTTATATTGTTGCTATATTAGGATTTATTTTACAGGTAAGTATTTAGCTTTAAATAGGAATAATTTATTTAAGAAGAGTTAATTAATTTCGTTAGATTAAAATTATATTTAACTGAGGGGGGTGTTAGTGTTAGGGTTAGACTTAGCTTTAGGGGTTAATACATTTATTAGAATAGCGGTGAGCTCCAGTCGGCAGATTAGGGGTTAATAATTGAAGTTAGGTGTCAGCGATGTTAGGGAGGGCAGATTAGGGGTTAATACTATTTATTATAGGGTCAGTGAGGCGGATTAGAGGTTAATAACTTTATAATAATAGCGGTGCGGTCCGGTCGGCAGATTAGGGGTTAATAAGTGTAGGCAGGTGGAGGCGACGTTGAGGGGGGCAGATTAGGGGTTAATAAATATAATATAGGGGTCGGCGGTGTTAGGGGCAGCAGATTAGGGGTACATAGCTATAATGTAGGTGGCGGCTCTTTGCGGTCGGCAGATTAGGGGTTAATTATTGTAGGTAGCTGGCTGCGACGTTGTGGGGGGCAGGTTAGGGGTTAATAAATATAATATAGGGGTCGGCGGTGTTAGGGGCAGCAGATTAGGGGTACATAAGTATAACGTAGGTGGCGGTCGGCAGATTAGGGGTTAAAAAAATTAAATCGAGTGTCGGCGATGCGGGGGGGGGCCTCGGTTTAGGGGTACATAGGTAGTTTATGGGTGTTAGTGTACTTTAGAGCACAGTACCTAAGAGCTTTATAAACCGGCGTTAGCCCAGAAAGCTCTTAACTACTGACTTTTTTCTGTGGCTGGAGTTTTGTCGTTAGATTTCTAACGCTCACTTCAGACACGACTCTAAATACCGGAGTTAGAAAGATCCCATTGAAAAGATAGGATACGCAATTGACGTAAGGGGATCTGCGGTATGGAAAAGTCGCTGAAAAGTGAGCGTTAGACCCTTTTTTGAATGACTCCAAATACCGGCGTGGTTTTCACGGCTACCACCAAACTCCAAATCTAGGCCTTAGTTAGTTACACCACCCAGATGTAAAAATATATAGGGATAGTCCTAGCTAATGTAGAATCAAAGTGGAAATCAGGAGCACCGGCTGCAGGTAGTTTAAAAATTAAACATTTATTTTTACACCTTAGTGTTGGTAAAATATTCCAAATGCTTGGCACAAACAATGGAAATGAAGATTAGGATAGTCTGTTGACAACAACCTTACATGTTTCAGCTCCAAGAGCCGTCCTCATAAGCTGCTGTCTGACTTAATAAAATTAACATATTTAAAAGCAACAGACAAATCCTATTGGTTACAACTTGATTAGTAAACTAGTAACACTTGTAAACCTACTATATAACTTGCTAGTGTTTAACCCTTAAGCTCCCTTTTTACAGAGTGCAACAATTAAGTATAAACTTTGTACTTCAGTGCCCTTTTATACACAGAAGGTTAATAAAGAGTAAGGATATAAAGACAATTTTACAATCCCTTCTATCAGTTAACAAATCATTTGAAACCATTTATAACTGTTTATACCAATTCTTCCTAACATAGGGGATTGACCTATTACTGTGTATAAATAATAGTAGCTTTTTATTTTGCATCTTTACTTTTTTATTTTTTATTTTTTTACTTTTTTACATCTTCCTGTACTATTCACAGCACATAATCAATTAAGGAAACTTCTATTTCATGCTACCACTATAGACTAAGGTACTGGGAACTATGTTTTGAATCCTGTGATACATATGTAGATACTCATTATTTATCTTATCAAACTTGTCCTTTGATAGGTACCCACAATTTCTACAAATGTGTGTATACATTCTCTATGATTAATTTAATTTAATTAGTTTTATGGAGTAACCTAAAGTATGTATGTAGTATAGTGAAAGCCTGCCATGCACTTATATCCTGATTATTGTCGTGCAAGGTAATTGTAGATGATGATCTGTGACTAGTCTTAACTGTCATTGCCAAAAATTCATGAGGTCATAGTCAGAGTTAAAACCATTAGGGACCCTAGTTTTTAACTTAAAAATCCAAAATACTTCCTGTCTACCCAGGATTGTCTCTCTATCCCCACCATTTCTGGGGGGCAGTATCCTTTCTATAGCAGTCCAGAGAAAACTGCTAGTGTCTTTATTATGGACTGTGACAAAATGTTGTACCAAAGGTGTACTAGCTTTCCCTATTTTTATGGAGGAAAGGTGCTCCCTTATTCTGGATCTCACCTCCCTAATTGTGAGACCTACATACTGTTTCTGACACTCTGTACACGTAATCAAATAAATGATAAACGTGGACCTACAGTTCATGCACATACGTTTTTGGTACTCTTGTCCAGTATGGGTTGAGATGAAACTTGTCCCTGTGTCTACTTTTGCACAGGCTACACAGTTCATGTAATGACATTTATACATGCCTCTTGATGTCAACCATGATGAATCTTGTGTCAGTTCCTTGCTAGGTAATTTTGTGGGGGATACCATATTTCCTATGCTCATATTCTTTTTGTATGCAAATCTGCAATCCTTAATATTGATGTCTGCTAAGCCATCGTCTGCTCTTAATAAGGGGAGATGTTTTCTAATTATATTACAGATATTAGAATATTGACTACTATATGTTGTTATAAACAGTAAATCTTTAGATTCATCTCTCTTTTTTGCATCTCTTCTCCCCTTACCAAGAAGATCCTTGCGATCCAGTTTCATTACTGACTGCTTGGCTGATTCTATCAACTTTTTCTGATAACCCCTCTGTTCTAGCCTTTCTGTTAGTAAATTGGATTGTTCATGATAGCTGTTATCATCTGAACAATTTCGTTTCAATCGTGTATACTGACCTTTTGCTATCCCTTTGAATGTACTTGTTGGATGGCAACTGGCTGCATGTAGCAATGTATTTCCTGATATGGGCTTTCTGTAAACTGTAGATCTAACAAGTTCCCCATTACTTCCACTAAGTGTGACATCAAGATAATTGATCTGCTTCCTATCAAATTCCAAAGTGAATTTCAAACCTACATCATTAGTATTTAAACCTCCTACAAATTTTTTCATTGTTTCATGATCGCCTTGCCAAATGAAGAGCAGATCATCTATGAAGCGTTTGTATACAACTATGTTATCTCTGAAAGGGTTCCCATCTCCAAATATGCTGCACCGCTCCCACCAACCTAAAAATAGGTTGGCATATGAGGGCGCAAATTTTGCCCCCATAGCGGTGCCGCATACCTGAAGATAGAAAACCCCCTCAAATGAAAAATAGTTGTGTTTCAGAAGAAAATCTGTGACTCTCACTACAAACTCACAATACTCTGGATTACTACCATAATATTTTCTCATGAAAAAAGCTATCGCTTGTAATCCTCTTGCATGTGGTATTGAAGAGTAGAGTGATTGGACATCTACTGTTAACCAAGTAAACTTATCATTCCACTCTATATCTGAAACTATTTGCAATATATGCTTTGTGTCCTTTACATGGCTCCAGAGATCAAGCACCATTGGCTGTAAGATCTTATCTAGCCATTCTGACAGGTGTTCTGAAAAAGACCCTATTCCACTTACTATAGGCCTTCCTATCACATTCTCTGTACTCTTATGTACTTTAGGAAGATGGTTAAAGGTCGGTATTTTGGGGTTGGTAATCACTAAGTAATCACTAGTGTCTTTTTCAATGAAACCTAGTTCCACACCATCATCTACTAAGTCTTGTAACTTTTTGTTAAAGATATTAGTTGGATCATTAGTTAATGTTCTATAATTCAATGGGTTATTCAACTGCCTAAGAGCTTCATTAACAAAATCATCTCTATTCTGAACCACAACTGAGCCCCCCTTATCTGCGGCACGTATTACCAGATCTTTATTCTGTGCCAATTTCTTCAATATTTCCTTTTCATTATATGTTAGATTGTATTTGGTATTAGTCTGAGTATAGTATAGATTAGTAAGATCTTCTTCTACTCTGTTTTGGAATTTTTCTATTATATTCCCTCTACTCTGTAACGGGTAGAAGGTAGAACTTTTCTTGAATTTGGGGGTACATATAGCCGATTCAGAAATGGACCCATCCCCGACACTTTCTTCTGCTAAAGTTTCCAATGTATTTAAGTCACAAAGATGCTGGAAATCTATTCCACTTGTATCCCTGCCAGTCTTAAAGCTAGGCTGAACAACCATGCTCTCTTGTGGCTGGAATTCATTGGAAGAGTGTTTATTCACAGAAAAATGCTTCTTTAAAGTTAATCTTCTGATCAATTTATTTACGTCCAATAATGTATTAAACAAATTGAATGAACTAGTGGGGACAAACCCCAAACCTAAACCCAACAATTTTAATTCCACATCATTCAGGGTGTAAGCAGACAGATTTATTACATTATTGATTGGAAATGTATTGGTGACATTTGCTATTGGTAGCGTGTTTGTCTCTGTTGTGTTCTGAGTGAGTACCTCCCTCTTGTTGATCCTCTGTTGCCTCGCCCCCCCCCGTCTGGTTTTGGCTGGGGGATACAAAAAACCTGGTTCATTTCTGATCTCTCAATGGTGTCTGGATTGCTAATTAGATTACCTCCACTAGGTGTCTGATCTGGTGCTGGGGTACTATACTTAGATTTTGAGCCCTTCTGGGTGTTTTTTAATATAGACACCGGCTGTTGTATAAGTACTTTAGGTGTAACTACCTGTGGCTGTGAGTTTTCTTTAGGTGTAGCTAAATGTTGACTGTAATTTACTTGTCCCATTTGTTGTTGATTATAGTGGTAATTACTCATAGCTTGACTGTTCTGTACAATGTGATCTGTGTCTTCTTCTCCCCCAGAACAAGAGCTGTCCCCTGTCCCTTCTGTTTCACTATCAGAGAATTGAATTCGCCTTCCACTTCTACCTCTCCCCCTGTTCCTACGACCTCTACCTCTATTGCCAAAGTTGTTCCTTAGATTAAAATCTCGTCTGGTCTGAAACCTCTCTTTTCTATTCCAAATATATACCATGTTATTTGTATAATCTGACTGATCTCTCACAAATTTGGAATGCTTCCTATCTAGCAATACTTTTTTGGCTTCAGCCACAACATCTTGCAGGGTTTGGTCAAATACAGGGTAACTTGTATGTTCACTTCTAATATTCAATTCATCCTGTATTAGGCTGATCACATTTTTTACACTAAGCAACTGATTTGTTTTATACTGTATTAGTAGTTGCATCAATCTGAACGAGCACTCAGATAAAACATCATTCCACTGATTAATAAATACCCTGTCCTCTGTCACAAAAGTAGGATATTTGTTTAACCTTAGACCTCTTGGTATTATATTAAGTTTAGTATAACTTTCCAATGTCCAAATGTCCTAGCTATAAACATATAGAAATAGTTGTTTATTTAAAATGAGCTCAACATCCTAATCCCATATTAAAGATGTTCTAACCCTCCATTGTTCCATAGATGGCGATATCATTATCCCATTTAGCAATGTTTACTAAGAGCCAGTTGGAGGTGTAAACATGTTATCACTATTACACAACTGCAAATACAGCTCGCCACCCTTATAATTATTTGCACAGTCTTCTCTTTTGATTATTGGTAAATAGATTGCCACAGGTATAAAGTGCTAATAAAAAGTAATTCAGAAATATATTCTGTTCAATTTTGGTTATAAGCTTTAAAGATTCACATCAATTAGACATAAGTCTTTATTTTCTTTATTTTGTCTATCTCTCTTATTAAATTTTATTTTTCTTCCACATAACCCCAATACAGCCCATATTTGACTTATCTAAAGATCCAAAAGAGGTCTTATTAGTTATTAATGGAGACAAGAAGGAGGTACATTGAACTAGTGAATATTGACTTTAATATAATTTATTAAACATGTTGTCTTCAAACTATTATTTGCTCACCTTTGTGATATACCCTAATGCAACAATCTTGTTATATATCATGTATATCCAATTCATGATATGTATCCTCATCTGATTTCAATAAAGCTTTTTTTGAAAATTTAAAAAAAAAAACCCTGTAATTTCACCAGCTTTTTTTTAGTTTTAAATGTGTTGTTAGATTCTCCTTTTATGTTGTTTAATTATTTGAGCAGTTTTACTAAATCAGCTTTATTATTATTATTATTATTATTATTTAAAAAAAAAAAAAATTCCATTACAATATCAAAATAATAATACATTCCATTACGGCATTGTGAAGTACAGGGTGAATCAACACTGCAACTTTCAACAGTTTGGAACAGAGTTAATTGAGCCATTACACCTTAACCAGTTTGTCACTATCTAGCTACTCCAGGCAACCCTGTGACTTAGTTCAGTGGATGCAAGGGTTAACAAACACTCTCTAGTCTGTTCTAGACCTAGAAAAAAAGCCTAAAACTACACTTTTTTTTATTTTTATTTTTTTTATTGAGGTTGTGCAAAAGTGTTACAACATATATGAAACAACACAACGTGAAAACAAGTAGAAATAGTACATTACAGTTTGATGATTTCTATATAAGTAGAAGAGTGCAATTTTTAATGTGTATAATCTTATAGAAAAGATTGGAACCTCTTTTTATAAATTAAAATGAATAGTGTGAATGGTCACTTCTGGGTTGGTAAGCTTAAAGTAAATTAGCAATTAACATGGTATATGGAAACAAAAAAGATATTATGGGAGTATTACTCCACTGGGTAAATAGTATGGTAAAATATGTAGAAACAACAATTTGGTTGCGGCATAGGCAAGAGAAGCCACATAGTTAACCCTCCAAGGGTAGGAGGTATATTATGGAGGGGGGGGGGGGAGGTGGTAAATTAAATACAATAACTACAGTATATTACTTGTGAAACTGTCAAACCATGGTGAACTAGCTTAAGGAAGATAAAGCATATCTCAAACATAAGAAACCAGTATAACAGTCAGTAAACTATAAATGTAGAGCTGGTACATGTGAGGCGAAATATAACAAGTATATTGCATATATTGATGGTTAAAACATTCGGTAGTTACTATGAAAACATCAATTTAAGACCAGGTTTATTCGTGTACATTAAACCCCCATATATCTCATAATAAGTGAAAAAAGGTGAGGGGTTAAAACCCGCAGTTATCAACCCTGAGAGGTTGTGTGAGGCTACAAAGGGTGGTACATTGACAACACATTTGGAACCTATCAGGGTCAACATACATAAATAAATATAGGGGCTCTTCAAGGACCATGGGTAGGTATCAGGGCTGGTAAAATAAAGTCTGGCCAGAAAGTGTGAGCAATCCAAATGGTGTATTATGTGTGCCAGGATGACTGTTCCCTGAGAAGACATTTAGAATCACTTAGGCTCAGTAATATGTGTAAGAGGTGTTCAGGGGGACATAATACAGTAAGCAGCAATTGTAAACGGAGAGAAGGACTACATGCATAGGGATAATATATGTAAAATGCAGGGAGGTCCAAAATAGGATTATCAATGTGGGTCCAGCCCACTCTAGTAACTTTAACAAAAATCTGGCTGCATCACTACATGCCACCCCTCATCAGTAGTGGCCATATCAGCAAATCCCCGAGTTTGCCCCCTAAAACTCTAAATAGGAATGGACAATAACCAAAGAACTATGGAAAAGGAAACCCTGCAACAATGAACTCTAATAAAGTAGCATGAGCTTTAAAACAAACATATGTGACCCACAATGATAAATGAAAGTCCAACAGTACATTAAAAGATCCTGGAAATGTTCAGCACCTAGTATGAAACAAAGATGGTCTCACAATACAGTTAGGATAGTTAAGTCCCAGATAAATAATAGGCAATCCGTCCATGAATAGGTCATATTATCAATCTTATAAGGCTAAGAGAGACGCCTAAACAAAGAAGAACTTAACCCATTCCGGTTTTCAGGATATTTTTCTTAAGGCCACCATGGAGTTGAAGGCTGTGAACTGTGGCGATCCAGCTAAACCAGGCAAGGCAGTCCAATAATGAAAAAAGTTCCAAGACAATGCGGTAAAGCATGTCTTGGGTTACCTTCTCGTTGAGCCGACCTGACTGTCTCAGACCAAACAACCCGCTACGTGTCACTTCAGGAGACACGCGATGCCGCTCCAGGGGGTCGCAATCCGCTGCAACTAATATGTTGTAAGTAGTGCTCAGAGGTATTGAGCGATCAGCTCCAAAAAGGTGGCCAGCCGCTTCCGTTATGTTTGAATGGGCTACTGCCACCGCACTCTTCGTTCCCAAAGTTTTCTGTAGGTGGTGTTGAGGAGGTGAGGAGCGCCGGGGCCCCAAAGCGCCCCCCCTCTTGGGAGCAATGATAGCAATAGGAGTATGATCAGAACAGGCAACGGACACTGCTTCCGTCTGCCGAGGTGCTAACACGTTAGAGTATGTAAACACATCCCAGTAGCTGTTTAGAAAGCGGTGTATCTCTCCCATAATGCGCTCTGCGGTATCCATGGTAAGGTGCAGTAGTAGATATCAAATCTTAAAATGATTCAGGCAACTCTGAACAGTCTCGTACATCTATGTGAATGTTGCGTAGGCCAAAAGATGGCGGCTCTCCAGCCCAGTAATCAGTATTTTACCCCCGATGCTGGCGATGTTTCGTCAATGTAGCAGTGGTCAGCTTTGAATTAGGTGTATGGGTCATCCACACTCACTAATATTCCTCAATGGTCCAATATAAAAGCTTGTATAGTAGGCAAATTCTTATTTTATAACCGGAATGGCCAGAGCTATTGAAACGTGCGTCCTAACAGTTTCACAGTTGGCTCCGCCCCCCTAAAACTCCACTTTAATGGCACACTAAACTATCTCTTCTGCCATCACACTAAGATTATTATATAAGAAATCCCAGGCTACAGATTAAAAATACAATATAGCAAAAATCAATTAAAAAACAAACAAACACACAGTACTGTTCTTAACAGTCTCTTCAGTAACGTGGTTCAAGTATTAGACAAAGGCAAAGACATAATAAAAGTTAACAAACAATTACACAAAGCAACCGTTTTTAAAACAAAAAGGAGTACAAACAGAAACATAGAAACATAGATATTGACGGCAGATAAGGGCCATAGGCCCAGCAAGTCTGCCCAATATTACTTATCTAGTTCATAGGATAGCCTTATGCTTGTCCCAGGCATTTTGAAAGTCCGCCATAGTGTTTGTCATTACTACCTCTTGAGGAAGTTTATTTCATGACTCCTCCCTCGTTCTTGAATTTTCCATTTTATGTAAAATACCCACAGCCTCCGTTTTACTTAGCCCTTTAACATACTTTAAAGTTGCTATCATATCACCTCTTTCCCTTCTCTCCTCTAAGCTATACATATTTAGGTAATTGAGCCTATCCTAGTAAGTTTTATTTTTTAGACCATGTACCATTTTGGTAGCCCTTCTTTGCACATATTCAAGTTTGTTAATATCCTTCTGAAGATATGGCCTCCAGAACTGCACACAATACTCAAGATGATGCCTCACTAATGATCTATAAAGTGTCATAAGAACCTTACTATTTCTGCTGCAAATACCTCTACCAATACATCCAACTAGCCTTACTCACTGATTTACTACATTGTTTACTAAGTTTTAAATCATTTGAAATAATAATTCCCAAGTCCTTTTCCTCATCTGTAACAGTCAGTAAAGTGTCATGATCCAGCCTAGAATTGAACCTGGGACCTGTTTCTATTTCTGCAGCTGTTCTTTCCCAGTCTGCTGACTTACCTCTTCACCACCAGATGGCTTGGTCAGAGGCTGCAACTTTGGCTCTCTGGCTCCACCTGCCTACCAGCTGTAACAAATCATATAATCAGCAGCCTGCTATATTAGGCAGGTTTGCTTTCAGTTCTGGGCCTTGACATTGAGTATTGCACTCTGACAGAGCCTCTGCTCCCGATTCCTGTTTGAATTTAGCTTTGTTGGATTTCCTGGTGCCTGATTATTGCTTCATTTCGAGACTACTCTTCTGGATTTTCACTTGGCACTGTGTTTGATTTCCTGGCAATTGACCTTGGCTAATTCTCTGCTATTTCCTAAGGACTGCCTCAGAGTTCCAGTCTAAAGCCTATGCAAGTATCCTGCCTGTTATTACAAAGATCCACATTCCTGCCTGTTACTACAGAGTTCCAGTTTACAGCCTATGCAAGTATCCTGCCTGTTATTACAAAGATCCCCATACTTGCCTGTTACTACAGAGTTCCAGTTTACAGCCTATGCAAGTATCCTGCCTGTTATTACAAAGTTACCTGATTACAGCATCTTTTCATATCCTACCTGTTACTGCCAAGTTGTGGTCTACAGCATATCTACATATCCTGCTTGCTATTGCCAAGTTTCTTGTATACAGTTTATTTACATTTTTGCCTGCTTTAAGACTGTCTAAACCAAGTTACTTTGTATTCTTAGGTTATATAAGAAACTGCTAGCTAAAAGAGCTCAACCAGACCACACGCGTTTCCATCAATCATACGAGACGAAGTCACGTATGAGTGACGGAAACGCATCAGTGGGTGTGGCCTAGGGGGGATCGTCTGTTGTGTGCTCGGATTCAGCTCTTTTAGCTAGCAGTTTCTTATATACTGCTTTGAATACACAATAACAGTATCACATGTAATTGTCACAAATGGGTATCAGTAGCGTTTCTGAACGTATGTAAGGTGCATTATGCACTTAATAGCTGGCATACTATCCGGTTAATTTATAACCTCTGAAGAGAGATATGGTGAAGAAGTGACTACTGCCTAAGTCAGAACACTTTAGAGTGACACCTTTATATTATATCTGCTCAGTGAGACATATTAATATTGAATATAACACTTAATATACAAGTGTATTGTAATCAGACATGTGAGGGATTAGTCTCTCAGATTACAATTGACCGTACTCAACGGATATGTGAATGTTTATATGTATGACTCATTAGCAATCAACACTTGAGTGCTGTGTGTATTGTTTTGTGTGAACTTACTAAATAGGGAATGTTAGAAATCGGCTGACTTTGTTCAATCAAAGCAGTACATTGGCAGGAGGTTGCCTTTGAGCACATAGTGTGTCTGCTTTCTAAAGTGATTAAGATTGAACAGGTTTATGTGAGATTGTGATACACAGACAGCTGTTTTAATAGCTTCCATACATTTAATATAGCTGATGACCACCCCCACCCCCTGGTCCACATGGCCCTTTATGTTTTTAATTTCAAAGACACTTAATCTGGAATACCGATCTATATGGAGTTTGGAAGTGCACATACCCATCTCTAATATTCCATATTGGTGTCTGTTTCACTGTGTTATTTTTAATTCCTATATATTTACTTTTGTATTCTTGTCTACACAGAGAGGCCTATTTATTAAAGGTCTGTCGGACCTGATCCGACAGTGCGGATCAGGTCAGACAGACCTCACTGAATACGGAGAGCAATAGGCTCTCCGCATTCAGCATTGCACCAGCAGCTCTTGTGAGCTGCTGGTGGAACGCTGCCCCCTGCAGATTCGCGGCCAATCGGCCGCCAGCAGGGGGGTGTCAATCAACCCGATCGTACTCGATCTGGTTGAATTGTGGCAATCTCTGTCCGCATGCTCAGAGCAGACGGACAGGTTATGGAGCTGCGGTCTTTAGACCACTGCTTCATAACTGCTGTTTCTGGCGAGCCTGCAGGTTTGCCAGAAACACGGGCCCTCAAGCTCCATTCGGAGCTTGATAAATGGGCCTCAGACTTTACCTTGTATCTACTGTGCATCTCTCTGCATTGCTAATTAACATATCAACACCTGAACCTGAACCTGTTCCCTTGAAGAGTGTGACATTGAGTCTAATTAACATTTTGATTTTTCTTCCCTAAATGCATTATTTTACACTTTGCTGTGTTAAATCTTAGATCCCAGTCGTTTCTCCAATCCTCCAAAAGTTGTATATCACTCCCCCCCCCGAATTATCTAACATTATTATCTGAATTATCTAACATTATTATCTGAATTATCTAACATTATTGTTTTACTTCAACATGCAAATCATTTTATTTGTGATGCTATATTTGATGTTAGGAAGTTCAATGTCAAATCCATGATTTAAGCCATTCTAACTAGAAGAGCTTTATGGCTTAAATCTTGGAATGCTGACATGGTGTATAAAACTAGATTATCATCTCTCTCTTTTCAAGGTAAAAATATTTCTGGTTCACAATTGGATTCTATTATCTCCACTGTTACTGGGGGTAAGGGAGTTTTTCTTCCCAAAGACAAGAAATCTAAGGGTAAATTTAAAGCTCCCAATTGTTTTCGTTCCTTTCGTCAGAATAGAGAACAGAAAACCACTACTTCCCCTAAGGCCTCTGGCTCTAATTGGAGACCATCTCCGAATTTGAATAAATCCAAGCCTTATAAGAAACCAAATCCTGCCCCTAAACCTACATGAAGGTGCGGCCCTCAAGCCAGTTCTTCTGGTAGGGGGCAGACTAAAGCTATTTCAAAGAGTTTGGACAGTTTTGTCCAAAATCAGTGGATTCAGAATATAATTTCTTAACGGTGTCGAATAGGATTCAACATAAGAATTCCTTTGGGAAGATTCTTACATATGTAACAAACAAAGTCTTTCTGAAATTTATTTTAGATCTAGAACTTTCAGGGGTAATTGTCCCAGTTCCACAGCAGGAACAAGAATTGTGTCATCCCCCCCCCCCCCCAGGAGCATCCGCTCTGTTACAAATTTTTGTATCATCTGTAAACAGACATACTTTCCCCTGTAGCCCTTTGCTGATATCACAGATAAATATGTTAAACGAAACAGGCCCCAGAACTGAAACCTGAGGAACACCACTAGTAACAGCCCCCTCTGCTGAAATGAACTTCATTTACTAAGACACTTTGTTTTCTGTCCTTAAGCCAGCATTCCACCCAGTTCATAAATTTTGAGTCTAGACCAAGGAGATACAGTTTGTGAATTAGTTTGTGTGGGATGGTGTCAAATGCTTTGCTGAAATCTCGATATGCTACATCAACTGCTCCACCCTTGTATAATACCTTTGTTACATAATCAAAGAAGCTAACACTATACTAGCCAAAATATCTGTGCCAAAGGATTTGGCAAGGAAAGATGGTAGCGTAACCTCCCATGTACAGTGACAATATTATTTTGCTGAAATCACAGTTAAATACATTTTTCTTTCATATAGGTGGCGAGAGTCCATGATTTGTTACTGATGGGATATACATTCCTACCAGGTGGAGGCAAAGTTCCCTAAACCTCAAATCCTATAAAAACCCCACCCACCTCACTCATATCTCAGTTTAAACCTTGCCTCCTTTGTAGGTGGTTAAAGTATGATGTGCTTCAGTGTATATTGAAGTTTTTGCACTTTCTGTCTTTATTGAACACTCTTAACGTTTTCTTCACTTTTCTTTATTTCCCCCATAGCCTATTTTATTTCAGCAAAAACATATTTTAACAATCATTACCATATAGGAGTTAGTATCCTCATGTCAGAGAGGATTTGATATATCAATAGGTGATAATGTTTTGTCTCTTACTTACTGCCAGTATAGCCTATACCATGATATCCACAAACAAAGGATAAAAGTTATAATCACAAATGCTAAGCAACCGCATCTATGCTTAATTTGGGCACAAATTACATATTTGTATGATCTCCTCTCCAAACCCTGGGCAATCAAAATTTAATGATTGGTTAATGTCCGGAATATGGCTTGGATTGACAACCAGCGTCAGGGGCATTCTCCTTACTTTTTTTTTTTTTACACAAAGTTTTTATTTTCGAAGATTCAAATTAGCACGACATACAGCACGAGACTCAACCTAAGGGTTACAGAGATCGGTCTGGGTCAGGTGCAAATACTATAACAACAACTCAAGTTTAACAAATGTATAGAGATTGCTTACAATCCCCTAACAACAAAGAAAGGGGGAAGTGGGACAAGGGAGAAATGGTACATACAGATAACCTTACTATCAGAGTTCCTTGAGGGTGTTATCTTAGGGGTTCAAGGTATTTTGGATTAAAAATCAGTAAATCTGTCCCTCAGGGCCCCGCAATACGGATTATGGTAAGAGTGGGTCTTAAAATCATGCAGGAAAGGTGCTCAATCCATCTAAAGGTGCATTACTCCCCCAGTCTAGGGTCCCAACCCGAAATATCAGGTCTGGGTCATGGGGGGGCCACAATTACTGGGTAGAGATCCGGGGGATTCAAGTCCACGGAGGGGGGAAATGGGTGAGGATAAGAAAGGCAGAGAAAGTCTAAAAATTTCTGGAGTAGGCAGAGTATTTATGGGGATCAATACTAAATTTTGGGAAGGGAATGGTTACCATCCCCTAGGTCAGTTGGTAAATTAACAATCTTAAGGGTGTCTTACCCTGGTTCTCAAATACCCATCCCAGGGCTCCCATATCTGGGAGAAGGCGCCCATCTGCTTTTTAGCCAGATAAACTCCCTCCTCCATTGACCTGAAGTATCCAATCAGGTCCAGCACCCCTCCCCACCTCGGTGGTTGAGATCTCTTCAAGTTCCTAGCTATCAGAAGCTTGGAGGAAAGCAAAACATAGATGAGGAGGTTTTGTCTGCGGGGTGGGATTTTCAGGATATCAAGGTGTAGTAGGGCCATGGAGGGAGAGGCGGGATCCAGAAGGCCTAAGGTTGTACACAGATGTCTCGTTTTGGCCCAGTAGGTCGTCAATAGTGGACAATCCCACCATATGTGGATAGGGCCACCTCTACCTCCACATCTTTTCTCTTTCTACTTTGCCTTGTAAAGACTGTTTCAGTTTGTTTTTACAAGTATATTGAAGTCCGTTTTTTTTCCTCAGAGTGCAATGTTCTTACCTCTGTATATTCTTTATAATTTGCTATCTGTAAATCGGTTGCAGGAATTGATCTCCTGCCTCCCTTTATAGTTCTCAACATACTCCCATATATGTTCCTCTGCTGATATGTTTCAGCACTGCCTGCTTTCAGTGGACGAGTGTCTATAAGCATTATTACGGTAAGTATTTTTTCTTTTTATAGACACTCCTAGTTGATTTGGACACTTTTTGTTTTAAAGTTTTTGCTTTATATATAGTGTTATATTGCAGCCCAGGGACAGAAATGTTTTCTTTTTTGATTTAATATCACTCTTTTTATAAATGAGTTTGTATATATTTGAGGAATGGTATTTAAACCATTGTATATTAGGTTTCTTTGCCATAGGGGCCTAGTTATCAAGCCGTCAACCTCAAATACGCTGGAATTCCGCATCATATTTGTGGCGAGGCTGATACGCCTTAGTTATCAAAGGCTCGAGACCGGCAAAAGTAGAATTTTGTGACGTAAGCATCGATCCGCCGGACTCAGTCCGACACAGATCGATTCTTACGTCACTCCAGATGTTCCGCACACAAGTGCGGCACATTCTCACTACTTTTGCTAGTTATCAAAAAACTAGCAGGTACGCTCGGCACTTTTACGGCCCAGCGTACCTGGTTTTCAATCCGCCACCCCTGGAGGCGGCGGATCCCATAGGAATCAATGGGAGTCTGACCATAGCGAAAGTACAAGTTCGCTGCTGACAGACATCCCATTGATTTCTATGGGAGCTGTCTACACCTAACACCCTAACATGTACCCCGAGTCTAAACACCACTAATCTGTCCCCCTCTACACCGCCGCAACTAAATAAAGTTATTACCCCCTAAACCGCCGCTCCCGGAGCCCACCGCAAGCTACTCTATACATATTAACCCCTAAACCGCCGCTCCCGGAGCCCACCGCAAGCTACTCTATACATATTAACCCCTAAACCGCCGCTCCCGGAGCCCACCGCAACTATAATAAATGTATTAACCCCTAAACCGCCGCTCCCTGAACCCGCCGCAACCTATATTAAATGTATTAACCCCTAATCTGCCCCCCCTACACCGTCGCCACCTATAATAAATTTATTAACCCCTATCCTGCCCCCCCTACACCGTCGCCACCTATAATAAATTTATTAACCCCTAATCTGCCCCCCCCTACACCGTCGCCACCTATAATAAATTTATTAACCCCTAATCTGCCCCCCCCCTACACCGTCGCCACCTATAATAAATTTATTAACCCCTATCCTGCCCCCCACTACGCCGCCGCCACTGTAATAAAATTATTAACCCCTAAACCTAAGTCTAACCCTAACGCCCCCCTAACTTAAATATTAATTAAATAAATCTAAATAAATTAACTCTTATTAACTAAATGAATCCTGTTTAAAACTAAATACTTACCTTTAAAATAAACCCTTATATAGCTACAATATAAATAATAATTATATTCTAGCTATCTTAGGATTTATATTTATTTTACAGGTACCTTTCAATTTATTTTAACTAGGTACAATAGCTATTAAATAGTTATTAACTATTTAATAGCTTACCTAGCTAAAATAAAGAGAAATGTACCTGTTAAATAAATCCTAACCTAAGTTACAATTACACCTAACACTACACTATACTTTAATAAATTAATCCCATTTAAAAATAAATACCTGTAAAATAAACCCGAAGATAGCTACAATGTAATTAATAATTATATTGTAGCTATCTTAGGATTTATATTTATTTTACAGGCAACTTTGTATTTATTTTAGCTAGTTAGAATAGTTATTAAATAGTTATTAACTATTTAATAACTACCTAGCTAAAAGAAATACAAAATTACCTGTAAAATAAATCCTAACTTAAGTTACAATTAAACCTAATACTACACTATCATTAAATTAATTAAATAAACTACCTACAAATAACTACAATTAAATACAATTACATAAACTAACTAAAGTACAAAAAATAAAAAAAGCTAAGTTACAAAAAAAAAAAAAGTTACAAACATGTTAAAAATATTACAACAATTTTAAGATACTTACACCTAATCTAAGCCCCCTAATAAAATAACAAACCCCCCCAAAATAAAAAAATGCCCTACCCTATTCTAAATTAAATAAATTTCAAAGCTCTTTTACCTTACCAGCCCTTAAAAGGGCCATTTGTGGGGGCATGCCCCAAAGAAAACAGCTCTTTTGCCTGTAAAAGAAAAATACAACCCCCCCCCAACATTAAAACCCACCACCCACATACCCCTAATCTAACCCAAACCTCCCTTACAAAAACCTAACACTAATCCCCTGAAGATCATCCTACCTTTAGTTGTCTTCACTCAGCCGAGCCACCGATGGAACTGAAGAGGACATCCGGAGCGGAAGAAGTTAATCCTCCAAGCGGCGCTGAAGAAATCTTCCATCCGATGAAGTCATCATCCAGGCGGCGCTGAAGAAAAGTCTTCGATCCGGCCGATGTCATCTTCAAAGAGGCGCTGAAGAGGTCTTCTATCCGGGCGAAGTCATCTTCCAAGCCGGGTCTTGAATCTTCCTTCCCCCGACGCGGAACTACCTTCTTCACCGACGGACTACGACGAATGACGGCTCCTTTAAGGGACGTCATCCAAGATGGCGTCCCCTCAATTCCGATTGGCTGATAGGATTCTATCAGCCAATCGGAATTAAGGTAGGAAAATTCTGATTGGCTGATGGAATCAGCCAATCAGATTCAAGTTCAATCCGATTGGCTGATCCAATCAGCCAATCAGATTGAGCTCGCATTCTATTGGCTGATCGGAACAGCCAATAGAATGCGAGCTCAATCTGATTGGCTGATTCCATCAGCCAATCAGATTTTTCCTACCTTAATTCCGATTGGCTGATAGAATCCTATCAGCCAATCGGAATTGAGGGGACGCCATCTTGGATGACGTCCCTTAAAGGAGCCGTCATTCGTCGTAGTCCGTCGGTGAAGAAGGTGGTTCCGCGTCGGCGGAAGGAAGATTCAAGACCCAGCTTGGAAGATGACTTCGCCCGGATAGAAGACCTCTTCAGCGCCTCTTTGAAGATGACATGGGCCGGATCGAAGACTTTTCTTCAGCGCCGCCTGGATGATGACTTCATCGGATGGAAGATTTCTTCAGCGCCGCTTGGAGGATTAACTTCTTCCGCTCCGGATGTCCTCTTCAGTTCCATCGGTGGCTCGGCTGAGTGAAGACAACTAAAGGTAGGATGATCTTCAGGGGATTAGTGTTAGGTTTTTGTAAGGGGGGTTTGGGTTAGATTAGGGGTATGTGGGTGGTGGGTTTTAATGTTGGGGGGGGGTTGTATTTTTCTTTTACAGGCAAAAGAGCTGTTTTCTTTGGGGCATGCCCCCACAAATGGCCCTTTTAAGGGCTGGTAAGGTAAAAGAGCTTTGAAATTTATTTAATTTAGAATAGGGTAGGGCATTTTTTTATTTTGGGGGGGTTTGTTATTTTATTAGGGGGCTTAGATTAGGTGTAAGTAGCTTAAATTTTTTTATTTTTTGTACTTTAGTTAGTTTATGTAATTGTATTTAATTGTAGTTATTTGTAGGTAGTTTATTTAATTAATTTAATGATAGTGTAGTATTAGGTTTAATTGTAACTTAGGTTAGGATTTATTTTACAGGTAATTTTGTATTTCTTTTAGCTAGGTAGTTATTAAATAGTTAATAACTATTTAATAACTATTCTAACTAGCTAAAATAAATACAAAGTTACCTGTAAAATAAATATAAATCCTAAGATAGCTACAATATAATTATTAATTATATTGTAGCTATCTTAGGGTTTATTTTACAGGTAAGTATTTATTTTTAAATAGGAATAATTTATTAAAGTATAGTGTAGTGTTAGGTGTAATTATAGCTTAGGTTAGGATTTATTTTACAGGTAAATTTCTCTTTATTTTAGCTAGGTAGCTATTAAATAGTTAATAACTATTTAATAGCTATTGTACCTGGTTAAAATAAATTGAAAGATACCTGTAAAATAAAAATAAATCCTAAGATAGCTAGAATATAATTATTATTTATATTGTAGCTCTATTAGGGTTTATTTTAAAGGTAAGTATTCAGTTTTAAATAGGATTCATTTAGTTAATAAGAGTTAATTTATTTAGATTTATTTAATTAATATTTAAGTTAGGGGGGCGTTAGGGTTAGGGTTAGACTTAGGTTTAGGGGTTAATCATTTTATTACAGTGGCGGCGGTGTAGTGGGGGGCAGGATTGGGGTTAATAAATTTATTATAGGTGGCGACGGTGTAGGGGGGGCAGGATAGGGGTTAATAGGTTTAATATAGGTTGCGGCGGGTTCAGGGAGCGGCGGTTTAGGGGTTAAACTATTTATTTAGTTGCGGAGAGGTGCGGGATCAGCAGGATAGGGGTTAATAATTTTATAATAGAGGGCGACGGTGTAGGGGGGGCAGGATAGGGGTTACTAGGTATACTGTAGGTGGCAGCGGTGTCCGGGAGCGGCGGTTTAGGGGTTAATACATTTATAAGAGTTGCGGCAGGGTCTAGGAGCGGCGGTTTAGGGGTTAATACATTTATAAGAGTTGCGGCGGGGTCTAGGAGTGGCGGTTTAGGGGTTAATACATTTATAAGAGTTGCAGCTGGGTCTAGGAGCGGCGGTTTAGGGGTTAGTAACTTTATTGAGTTGCGGGAGGCTCCGGGGGCGCCGGTATAGGGGGTAGAACAGTGTAGTTTAGTGTGAGTGCTTAGTGACAGGCTAGCAATAAAGCTGGGAAAAAGCCGAAGGGCAGCGAGATCGGATGAGTGATAACTCTCACAGTCCGCTGCTCATCGCCCCGCGGCTTTTTGACAGCTTTATTTGATAACTTAGGCGTATTTTTTCAGGTCCGCGGCGGCGATGTGAGGCGAGCTTAGGCGGGCGTATTGGGCCGGCGAAGCCAGAAAAGTAGACGGCTTGATAACTACCCCCCATAGTATGTAAGAACTAAGTTACAAACGATGCTTACCTTGGCGCTTGTTTTTTTTTCGATGAGCATGCCGCTGTGTAGCATCTCCTTTAAACCCGCCCCTTATGACGTCATGTTCTTGCACTGTAATTTCGCGCCCTTTTTTGGCCGCTATTTTCGTGTCCTTTTTTACTTTAAATAGTAGTTCATTGCATAGTACTTTAAATAGTAGTTCATTAGAATCCCTCAATTGAGTAAAGGCGCGTTATATTCTACATAAGTTTATATTGTTAAAGCGCTCTATACAGTCACCTAGATTATGAGTTTTGTCGGTAATGGTGTGCGGAGCTAACAAGCAGTTTAAGCTCACCGCTCACCTACAGACAGCGCTGGTATTACGGGTTTTTATAAATCCGGCGTTAGCCGCAGAAAAGTGAGCGGAGAGAAAAATTTCACCATAGGAATCAATGGGGCAGAGCCGGCTGAAAAAAAACCTAACACCTGCAAAAAAGCAGCGTTCAGCTCCTAACACAGCCCCATTGATTCCTATGGGGAAATACTTTATATGTCTACACCTAACACCCTAACATGAACCCCGAGTCTAAACACCCCTAATCTTACACTTATTAACCCCCTAATCTGCCGCCCCCGACATCGCAGACACCTGCATTATATTATTAACCCCTAATCTTCCGCTCCGGACACCGCCGCCACCTTCATTATACTTATGAACCCCTAATCTGCTGCCCCAACATCTCCGACACCTAGATTTTATTTATTAACCCCTACTCTGCCTCCCCAATGTCGCTGCCACCTACCTACACTTATTAACCTCTAATCTGCCGCCCCCAACGTCGCCGCCACTATATTAAAGTTCTTAACCCCTAATCCTAAATCTAACCCTAACCCCCCTAACTTAAATATAATTTAAATAAATCTAAATAAATATTCCTATCATTAACTAAATTATTCCTATTTAAAACTAAATACCTATAAAATAAACCCTAAGCTAGCTACAATATAACTAATAGTTACATTGTAGCTAGCTTAGGTTTTATTTTTATTTTACAGGCAACTTTGTATTTATTTTAACTAGGTAGAATAGTTATTAAATAGTTATTAACTATTTAATAACTACCTAGTTAAAATAAAGACAAATTTACCTGTAAAATAAAACCTAACCTAAGTTACAATTACACCTAACACTACACTATAATTAAATTAATTCCCTAAACTAAATACAATTAAATACACTTAAATACAATTATCTAAAGTACGGAACCCCCCCCCCCACTAAATTACAGAAAATCATAAAATAATTACAATTTTTTTTAACTAATTACACCTAATCTAATCCCCCTAATAAAATAAAAAAGCCCCCCAAAATAATAAAAAGCCCTACCCTATACTAAATTACAAATAGCCCTCAAAAGGGCCTTTTGCGGGGCATTGCCCCAAAGTAATTAGCTCTTTTACCTGTAAAAAAAGTACAATACCCCCCAACATTAAAACTCACCACCCACACAACCAACCTTACTCTAAAACCCACCCAATACCCCTTAATAAAACCTAACACTAATCCCTTGAAGATCACCCTACCTTGAGGCGTCTTCACCCAACCGGGCCGAAGTCCTCAACGAAGCCGGGCGAAGTGGTCCTCCAGACAGGCAGAAGTCTTCATCCAAGCCGGGAAGAAGAGGTCCTCCAGACGGGCAGAAGTCTTCATCCAGACGGCATCTTCTATCTTCATCCATCCGGCGCAGAGCGGGTCCATCTTCAAGACATCCAACGTGGAGCATCCTCTTCTTTCTTCATCCGACGACTGAATGAAGGCTCCTTTAAATGACACCATCCAAGATGGCGTCCCTTCAATTCCGATTGGCTGATAGAATTCTATCAGCCAATCGGAATTAAGGTAGAAAAAATCCTATTGGCTGATGCAATCAGCCAATAGGATTGAACTTGGCTGCTTTTTAAGGCTAACGCAAGACTCGTAATCTAGCCGAGTGTTTTTATAACCTTATATTTATTGACAAAGACTTTTCCAATCCTCAAAGTTCTTTTTAAGCTAGAGTTTGTTTTTTGTTTTTTACAAAATTTGTCATTTGTTTTTCTTTTTTTTTCTACAATTGTTTCTATGCCATAATGGAACATTCTGCTTCTGTCCCTGAAATCACCCTAGGACCTGAGTCTGTTGAACACATTTCTACAAAAGCTAAGTGTGTCTTTTGCAAAACTTCTGAAGTGCCATCTTCAGCAAATTTGTGACATGTGTATAATATGTTATTATGCCCTAATGAGGTCCCTATGGTTTCAAATGCTCCTTCGCTTTCAGTTTCACAGATGGCTGTAGATGGCGTACCCTCGGCAATGAAGACATTTATTGCTGCTTCAATTGAGAAGGCCCTGACTGAAATTCCGCCTTCAAATAAGTGTAAGAGATCAGCCCACATTTTACCTTGATCTAGTAAAGTATGTACTGATCGGACTAATACTGACGTATCTTCTCATGATGATGATTTCTCTGATACTGAGAGTCCCTCATCTGATACTGAACCAGATAAATCTTCTTTTTTGTTTAAAATTGAGCATATTCATTCTCTTTTAAAAGATGTTTTAGTCACTTTAGGAATTGAAGAAGCTAAACCTTCTGAGGATATTCCTTGTAACAAGTTAAATTCTTTTTTTAAGTCTAACATTGTTATTCCAGAGATATTTCCTGTTCCTTATGCAGTCTCTAATATTATCTCTAAGGTATGGTCTAAACCTGGTACTTCTTTTAACGCTTCTTCTAGGTTTAAAAAAAAATTGTATCCTTTATCTGTTGCTAATTTGGAGATATGGGAAACTTTTTTTTGGAGGTATGGGAAAAGTCGATGGAGCTATTTCTTTCATGTAAGTGGCAAGAGTCCATGAGCTAGTACCGTATGGGATTTATATTCCTACCAGGAGGGGGCAAAGTTTCCCAAACCTCAAATGCCTATTAATACACCTCCCACCTCACTCATGCCTCAGTTTTACAAACGTTGCCCCCTTAGAAGGTGGTGAAGCATCATGTGCTTGATTTCTTATGTGAAAGGTGCTTCTAAGCATATTGAAGCCCAATTCCTCTCAAAGTACAGTGTTTGAGGGATGTGAAGGGAGTATTGCCTGATGATACCATGTTTTTGCCTATGGGAAATCTATTCTAGGGCTCTCTGTAAATTCGGTCATGGGGATTAATCTGTTGCCTCCCTTTACAGATCGACATACTCCTCTACCATTACCTCTGCTGATATGTTTAAGTACTGGTTTGGCTGTCTGCTATATGTGGCTGGGCCTGGGTGTCTTATACAGTAAGTATATACTTTTATTATATAAGACACTCTCAGCTATGGATTGGGCACTTTTTAAGTAAAGTTGTTATATATTGTTTGTATACATGCCTTGAGTCAGTAATTCGGTGCTCTTTTTTAGCAACTTTATTTGTGGCTAAATATTTGTCAAGGTTGGTAGAGTCTGTGACACATACAGGTTTTTTTTTTTAAGCTAGTTATTTACAAATTAGGATTCTAAGTATCATGTTAGTCTCATGGAATGCTGATAATCACATTGTATGCAGCTATAATAGAAGTATCCATTAGGCTTTATTTTGGTACATTTTGTTTTTTTTGTATATACAATCAAAAGTCTTACCTGCTTTTTAGACAGATAGGTGTATTAGAAATCCTTTTCAGCTTTGCATGTCACGCATGTGATGATGCTATTTATGTCATAGTGTGATGTGTCATCGTGTGCCATTTTTTTATCGCCAAAAATTTAAATTTCCCCCCAAAAATTGCTGTTATAAGCTCCGCCCCCAGCTCATTCAGGGTTCTCAGAAAACACTTTTTCTGAGAACATCATTTTCTAAATCAGTTTTCTTTTTCTTTTTTTTTTTATAATTTTTTTAGTTCTGTTTCCCATTCTCTCAAGCCTGTTATATTTTATAGGAGCATGGATATAAATTTGCAGAATTAATTTATTTTAATTTTTTTCAAATTTAGTTTTTTTGCAATTGTCTCAAACTAAACCTGCCTCTGATGTTACCATATGATTTAGAGCTGCATAAACAGGTATTTAAAATGTTTGTTGTAATTAGGCTGATCTAAATTATTAAGCTCAATTATGTGGCTCTTGTTTTAACAAATTGTTAAATATATTTATGAGTACAAATACACACACTGTTATTCCATCTCAGTCTAAAGTCTAAATGTACATAGCATTACTGCAGACATGTAAGATTTAATTGCTGCAGCTATATAGAAGGCAATGACTGCTATTTTGCCTTCAAATAAATGTAAAAGTTTTTTGCAACATTTTCTTAAACTTAGTGAATTAAGTTCTGACCTTCAGCATACTGATGTATCTTCTACTGATGGGGTCTCCTCTGATTCAGAGGATGCCACATCAGAGACTGATATAGACAAATCTTTTTTTTTTTTTTTTTTTTTTTTTTTAAACTTTTATTATTTATTAGTAAAAAAGAAAAGAAAGGAAAATATTACAACATTGGGATGAGCGAATAAAAAAGAAAAAAATAAGTTACAGTTTTCTAACTAGTATCCATAATGCATTCTAGAAACATCCTCATTTTTTGTTTATGTTTTCATTTAAGTTATAGTTTCTAAAGATTCCTTCCTTTAACAGATCAGTTTATATTTTATAAGTTCTTAAATACATCCTTTAAGTTCTGCTAGGCAGTCTTTCTTTGGCCATCAGTTGTTACATTGGTTTCTGTATGGGGATGTGAGCACATAGGTGAGTGGAGAAAGAAAAAGAAAGAGGAAAAAAAAAAAAAAAAAGAATGTAAAAACAGGTTCCTTCATCTCCCCCCCCCCCCTCCACTCAGTGTGTTATTAAGCTCCATTCTCCTCTAATTTGGGCTTCCAAAAAATATTCCGTATTTTCAAAAGGTTTTAAAATTTTCCTTTGGAATTCTATAGATTGACTTTTTACATATAGAGACCATTTTTCAAAGAATATTCCGATTCTATTGTCTACGTCAGCCAAGGTGTCTGCTCTTTCTATGTTAATCTGTTGTATTATTATTTCTTTTAGATATCTAATCGTAGGTTTTTTTCTTTTTTCAATCCAAAATTTAAATATCAGCTTTCTTGATAATAGTATAATCATCGTTGTTAATCTCCTTTCCTCTTTTTTAATTTTTTTAGGTATATTAAAAATCAGGATGTTCTCTAGTTCTAATATTATTTTATTTTTAACTATTTGCGATATTAGTGTTGCTACCTGGTACCAAAATTGTCTAATTTTGGGACATAGCCAGATATAGTGTAATATATCCGGTGTACTTTTATTACATTTTATGCAGACTGGGTTAGTCCCATTATCCCATTTTGCTCTCCTTGTAGGGGTAATATAGTCATGGTGTAGTAATCTTAAATTCGATTCCCTTAACCCCATATCCAATGTTGATTTCTTTACTATCTTTATGCAGTTTAGTATTCTTTCTTTCCCTATGTCTGTATAAGTGGCCCTATCCCACTTATTTATTATGTCTCTTAAGCATAAGTCTGATTCTTTTTTTATTAGTTGTTTGTATATAAATGATAGTTTGTATTTTGACTTTCTACTTCTTTCAATAATGCTCTCCATTATCTTTTCTACTGTATTTTCCCTTAAATTTTCCAGTTCTGTCTGAATAAGATGTTTTATTTGTAGATATGGTAAAATCTGTCCCTTAAAGGTATCCGTTTGGTCGGTTAGTTCTAGCATTGTTTTAATGTTTCCTTTTGTCATGTTCATTACATCTTTAATTTGTCTGATTATTGGGCTTCCGTCTTTTTTTTTAAAGGGAAAGTAGTTTCCAGGTTCAAATCTGGGATTGCCCTGTATTGGCATATACATTATAATCTCTTTTGTTGTTTCTAATTGTTTATTCACTTTTTTCCATGCCCATAGGGTATCTTTTATCATAGCATTATTCTTTTGTTCTTTCGTTAATTCCCTTGTCGATGCAAACAGCAGGAATGTTAGCTTCATTGGGTTGGCTAGTTTCTGTTCTAATTCTAGCCATACTGTCTGGCCTTTTTCCGTTATCCATTCTATTGCATATTTTGATAGAATTGCCCAGTTATAATACTGAATATTAGGTAATCCTGCACCTCCACATTCTTGGGTAGCCTGCAGCTTCTTTAAGCTTATCCTCGCTTTCTTATCTTTCCAAATGAAGTTTTTGATTATTTTATTTATACTTATTAAGTCTATCTTCTTTAATAGAAAAGGTAGCATTTGCATTGGATATAGTAGCCTTGGCAATATCATCATCTTAACTAGTTGTATTCTCCCTGTCAAGTTTAAATATAATTTACTCCATATCTTTAGATCTCTTTTAATTTGCACGATAAGTGGGTGGTAATTTATTTTATATGTCTTAACTGGATCGTTGTTCAGTTTAATGCCCAAGTATGTTATATAATCGTCTTCCACTTCAAATGGATATTTCGTGTTGTCTTTTCCTTTGTGTATCCAATAAATTTTGGATTTTGCGATATTAATTCTATACCCTGATATCTCTCCATATTGTTCTATTTTCAAAATAATCTGGTTTATATGCTTTTGTGGGTTTGCAACGAACAGCATCAGATCGTCTGCATATAAAGCTGCTTTTATCTCAAGATCTTCCATCTTGATACCAAACGGTATTTGTTTCAATAGGTGTATTAATGGTTCCAGTGATAGATCGAACAATAGTGGTGATAGAGGGCAGCCTTGTCGGGTACCGCGAAATAATGTTATAGATTCGGTTGTTTCCCCGTTTATTATTATCTGTGTTTCTGCTTTTGTATATAATTTCATAATAAATTCCAGAAATGGGCCCTTAAAATTAAACGCCTTGAGTGTAGTTACAATATGTTCCCATTCAACTCTGTCGAAGGCCTTCTCTGCGTCTATCGACAGCAGGAAGGCCTCCGGCAGTTTCCTCTCTAATCTCATTTCTTTGTTTAATCTATATTTTTCTAATATTTGTAATATAGTCCTCACATGTGTTGTGGATGATCTTCCATTTATAAAGCCCACTTGTTCTCTTCCTATGATATCTGTTATAATATTATTCATTCTTTTAGCTAGTATTTTCATGAGAATCTTATAGTCAGTATTTATTAGGGATAGGGGTCTATAGGATTGAGGTAATGTTAAATCTTTTCCCTCTTTTGGTATGACCACTATATTTGTAGCCTTAAATATTTGTGATATTGAGCCTTCCTCATTATACATGTTTGTGTATATGTTGTGTAATGGATCTATTACTTTTTCTATTATTGTTTTGTAAAAGTCTATTGGGAGGCCATCTGGCCCAGCTGCTTTCGCTATTGGTAAGTTTTTAATGGCACTTAGTATTTCCTCTTTCTCTATTCTTGCGTTTATCATGTCTTGTTCTTCCGTTATCTTAGGTAATTTAATTTTCTCCCATAAATTTTTGTTCTTATTATCATTTGTTCTCTCTGTATTGTAAAGCTTTTGATAGTAGACTCTAAATGTTTCCATTATTGTCTCTGTGTCAGTACTTATCTCTTTCCCTTTTAATATAGCCTTTATAGTGTTTTTAGGTTTTTGAATTTTTGTGGTTTTTGCTAAATACTTTCCAGTTCTGTTACCCCACCTATAAAATTTTCCACTATTCCGTCTTATGTCAAATTGTGTTTGTTCCATGATATATTCGTTTCTCTGTTTTTTAACTTGAAAGTATTTTGTCAGATTGTTTTGTGTGGGTGTGCCTCTGTATTCCGCATATGCTTGCGCTAGCTCTCTTGCTAATCTTCTCTCTTTTTGTGTTCTTTTCTTGTTATTTTGTATTATGTATGATGTAATGTCTGCCTTTAATGTCGCTTTGGCTGCTTCCCAGAATGTTTGCGGTTTATTAATATATTCTATATTGTTTGATCTATATTCATCCCATTTTTCATCTAAAAACTTTTTAAATCCCATTGAGTTGTTCAGATAATTTGGGTAAAAGAATCTGTTTTTTTTTTTTCCCTTTCTTGTTTGATTCATTGTCATTGTAACTGGGGCATGATCAGATATAGTCATTTCTCCAATAGTCACATCTGATATATTTCTGCAAAGACTTTTAGAAGTCAATATGAGGTCTATCCTAGATAGTGTGTTGTGTACTCTTGAAATATGTGTGTACTCCAAGCTATCTGGATTTGTTATTCTCCATATATCTTCCACCCCTAGTGTTCCTTGGATATCATTTATTGTTTTTTCCTCATATTTATTGGTTTTTCCATTTGTGTTTCTCCTTATATTCTCCTTTCTCTTTCTATCTAATTGTGTCTTTGGGGCCAGGTTGAAATCCCCCGCCATTATTATCTCGATATTAGAGAATTTTATTAATTCTTTCTGAATATTCTCCCAAAATTTCTTATCTTTTTTGTTTGGGCCATATATGTTGCAGATCAAAATTTCTCTGCCATCTATTACTATTGCTATCATTACATAGCGACCTTCTGGGTCTGTTTTTACTTCCTTTATTTTATAACTTAGTTTTTTGCTGATCAATATGGCCACGCCTCTAGCAGATTTTTTGTAAGATGAAAAATGTACTTCTTTGACCCAGTTTTGTTTTAGTTTTATATGCTCTGTGTCATTCAGGTGTGTCTCTTGGAGACACGCTATATCAATATTAAGTTTTCTTAGTTGAGTTATTATTGCTTTTCTTTTAATGGGGGAGTTGATCCCCCCTACATTCCATGTTATTAGTTTAGTCATTTATTTCTTTTATAACTTACTAGACTATTAATCTCTACCTGTATTTGTTTCTCCAGTATAGACCATTTTTATTTAAGTTAGAATATATTTGTTCTCTCTTAGAGGAAGTTTTGTTTACTTTGGGTATTGAGGAGTCTAAATCTCCTGATGATAAAGCTAGTAATTGTCTAAATTCTGTATTTAAGACTTCTGTTATTACTCCTGTATTTCCTATTCCTGACGCTATTTCTAATGTGATTGCTAAAGAATGGTCTAAGAATGGTTCAAAGAATGGTTCATCTTTTAACCCTTCTTCTAGGTTTAAGAAATTGGATCCTTTACCTGTAGCCAAGGGTCCTTTAGATAGGAAGCTTGGATCTTATCCAAGAAGGGCATATTTACATACTTGCTATTTTCTTAGACCTGTTATATGTATGGCTGATGTTGCTGCTGCTTATATTTTTTGGTTGGATAGTTTAGCACAGCAGTTGTCTTAAGATTCTGAATTGAAAAGAAAAGAGGTTTTGTAAGGGCGCTAATAGCTAAAGATACTATGTGGATTTATAAAGTGTATATCTGTGATAAAAGTTTAAAGTATTAATAAAGTCAGATCTAAAAAATGTGTAAAAAACATACAGTTTATTTATGTGTAAAAGACATACAGTTTATTTAGTTACAATATAGAGCTTATAGAGACGTCTCTAGTGCAAATCAATAAAATTTAAAAACAGACAGAATTACAGAAAAAATAAATAAAAGATAAGATAAAAGAGCAAGTAGTACTATTTGAGAATATTCGTATGCTACTTATTATGTTGGTCACTCAGAAATATCACATGTGATGTGACTAGGCAATTTGCCAAATTTTCGTGAGTATTTTAAAGTTCATAAAATTTCATAAAATTTCATACATACTTCCATTTGAAATTCGTTTACCAACTAATACAAAGGTCTGGTATATCTCGACAGAAAGATACAACTCGATACAAACATTTTTTATGCACAGCTCTGCTTTAAGCTCCATCTTTTTTCAAAGTTTTTATCTAGTTGGTAAACGAATTTCAAATGGAAGTATGTATGAAATTTTATGAAATTTTATGAACTTTAAAATACTCACGAAAATTTGGCAAATTGCCTAGTCACATCACATGTGATATTTCTGAGTGACCAACATAATAAGTAGCATACGAATATTCTCAAATAGTACTACTTGCTCTTTTATCTTATCTTTTATTTATTTTTTCTGTAATTCTGTCTGTTTTTAAATTTTATTGATTTGCACTAGAGACGTCTCTATAAGCTCTATATTGTAACTAAATAAACTGTATGTCTTTTACACATAAATAAACTGTATGTTTTTTACACATTTTTTAGATCTGACTTTATTAATACTTTAAACTTTTATCACAGATATACACTTTATAAATCCACATAGTATCTTTAGCTATTAGCGCCCTTACAAAACCTCTTTTCTTTTCTCTACACATTACTTTTAGATTGAAGGATCTAAAAACACTGTAAGGAGTTTGATACTTTATTTCACCAGCGCACTATTTACCCACACTTCTGCACATTAAGATTCTGAATTATCTAACATTATTGTTTTACTTCAACATGCAAATCATTTTATTTGTGATGCTATATTTGATGTTAGGAAGTTCAATGTCAAATCCATGTCTTGAGCCATTCTAACTAGAACAGCTTTATGGCTTAAATCTTGGAATGCTGACATGGTGTATAAAACTAGATTATCATCTTTCTCTTTTCAAGGTAAAAATCTTTTTGGTTCACAGTTTGGATTCTATTATCTCCACTGTTACTGGGGGTAAGGAAGTTTTTCTGCCCAAAGACCAGAAATCTAAGGTTAAATTTAAAGCTCCCAATCGTTTTCGTTCCTTTCGTCAGAATAGAGAACAGAAAAACACTACTTCCCCTAAGGCCTCTGGCTCTAATTGGAGACCATCTCCAAATTGGAATAAATCCAAGCCTTATAAGAAACCAAATCCTGCTCCTAAACCTACATGAGGTTCGGCACTCAAGCCAGTTATTCTGGTAGGGGGCAGACTAAAGCTATTTCAAAGAGTTTGGACAGACTCTGTCCAAAATCAGTGGATTCAGAATATAATTTCTTAGGGGCGTCGAATAGGATTCAACATAAGAATTCCTTTGGGAAGATTCTTTCTTACTCATGTAACAAAAAACCCAGCAAAAGCTCAAGTCTTTCTGAAATGTATTTCAGATCTAGAACTTTCAGGGGTAACTGTCCCAGTTCCACAACAGGAACAAGGATTGGGGTTTTTATTAAAATCTATTAAAGGGACACTGAACCCAAAAATTTTCTTTTGTGATTCAGATAGAGCATGCAATTTTAAGCAACTTTTTAATTTACTCTTATTATCAATTTTTCTTCGTTCTCTTGCTATCTTTATATGAAAAAGAAAGCATCTAAGCTTTTTTCTTGGTTCAGACTCTGGACAGCAGTTTTTGATTGGTGGATGAATGTATCCACCAATCAGCAAGGACAACCTAGGTTGTTCACCAAAAATGGGCCGGCATCTAAACTTACATTCTTGCATTTCAAATAAAGATACCAAGAAAATAAAGAACATTTGATAATAGGAGTAAATTAGAAAGTTGCTTATAATTTCATGCTCTATCTGAATCACAAAAGAAAAAAATTGGGTTCAGTGTCCCTTTAATTGTACCTGTGAAGGAAAATTCTTTCAGACCAATTTTGGATCTGAAAACTTTAAATCATTTCTTAAGATGGTGACTATAAGGCCTATTCTGCCTTTTGTTCAGCAAGGTCACTTCATGACCACAATAGGACAGGACGCTTACCTTCACAATCCGATTCATCCAGATCACTATCGATTTCTGAGATTCTCTTTTCTAAACCAGCATTACCAATTTGTCGCTCTTCCGTTTGGCCATGCTACAGCACCAAGAATATTCTTAATAGTTTTAGGTGCCCTTCTATCTGTAATCAGAGAGCAGGGTATTGCTGTGTTTTCTTATTTGGACGATATCTTAGTACTAGCTCAATAGATTTCCAGATAGATTCAGTGTCCATGACTATCCCTAACAGAAAAGAGACGTTTGAGATTGGTTTCAGCTTGTCTAAACCTTCAGTCTCTTATCATTCCCTTTAGTGGCTATGTTCATGGAAGTTTTAGGTCTCATGATTGTAGCATCAGACGCAATCCTTTTTCTTTGTTTTCATATGAGACCTTTACAGTTCTGCATGAGGCACCAATGGTGCAGTGATTATACTCGTATATCACAACTGATATACTAAAATCCCAACTCCCCACTCTCTCTGACTTGGTGGTTAAACCATTACCTTATTGTTTAAGGGGCCTACTTTGTTTGTCCTACCTGGACTGTGATCACAACAGATGCACGTCTCTCAGGTTGGGGAGCTGTTTGGAGGTCTCTGACAGCACAAGGAGTTTGTAATCCTTAAGAGGCGAAGTTACCAATCTATATCTTAGAACTCTGTGCTATTTTCAGAGCTCTTCAGGCTTGGCCTCTATTAAAGAGAGAATCGTATATTCGGTTTCAAACAGACAATGTCACAACAGTGGCATATGTCAATCATTGGGGGACTCACAGTCCCCTAGCAATAAAAGAACTATCTCTAATACTTTCTTGGGGGTAATCCAATTTTTGTCTAATCACTGCGATTCATATTCCAGGTGTAGACAATTTGGAAGCGGATTATCTCAGATTCTGCATCCAGGGAGTGGTCTCTCCATCCATATGTGTTATATCAGATTGTGCAGATGTGGGGTCCTCCAGACATAGATCTGATGGCCTCTCGTCTAAACAAGAAATTTCCCAGATACCTCTCTAGGTCCAGGTATCCTCATGCGGAGATAATGAATACTCTAGCAGTTCCATGGTTTTACCAACCTGCTTACATTTTTTCACCTCTGGGAAACAATCTTGTGTTTCTGATAGCACCAGCATGGCCTCACAGTTTCTGGTATGCAGACCTTGTCCAAATGTCCAGTTGCCAGCCTTGGTCACTTCCTATAAAACCAGACCATCTGTCTCAAGGCCCTGTTTTCCATCAGGATCTCAAATCTCTAAATTTGAAGACATGGAAATTGAACGTTTAGTTCTTAGTCATAGTGGTTTCTCTGACTCAGTAATTAACACTATGATACAGGCTCGTAAGTCTGTTTCAAGGAAGATTTATCATAGGGTTTGGAAAACCTACATTTCATGGTGTTCCACTCATGATTATACTTGGCATTCATTTAGAATTTCTAGGATTTTAGAGTTTCTTCAGGATGGTTTGGATAAAGGTTTGTCTGCAAATACTTTTAAAGGACAAATCTCTGCTCTTTCTGTCTTATTTCATAGAAAGATTACTAAGCTTCCTGATATTCACTGTTTTGTTCAGGCTTTGATTCGTATAAAGTCTGTTAAATCAATTTCTCTTCCTTGGAGTCTCAATTTGGTTTTAAGATTTTGCAGGCTTATCCTTTTGAGCCTATGGGGCATATGTATCAAGCTCCGTATGGAGCTTGATGCCCCGTGTTTCTGGCGAGTCATTAGACTCACCAGAAACAGCAGTTATGAAGCAGCGGTCACAAAGACCGCTGCTCCATAACCTGTCCGCCTGCTCTGAGCAGGTGGACAGACATTGCAACAATACAACCCGATCTAGTACGATTGGGTTGATTGACACCCCCCTGCTGGCGGCCTATTGCTGGCGGCCGCGAGTCTGCAAGGGGCGGCGTTGCACCAGCAGCTCTTGTGAGCTGCTGGTGCAATGATGAATACGGCGAGCGTATTGCTCACCGTATTCAGCGAAGTCTGACGGACCTGATCCACACTGGCAGATCAGGTCCGCCAGACTTTTATAACTAGAGGCCTATGCATTCTTTGGATATTAAACTACTTTCTTGGAAAGTTTTATTTCTTTTGGCTATCTTTTCTGCTAGAAGAGTTTCTGAATTGTCTGCTCTCTCTTGTGAGTCTCCTTATCTGATTTTCCATCAAGATAAAGCTGTTTTGCCGACTTCGTTTACATTTTTGTCTAAGGTTGTGAATTCTAACTACATCAATAGGGAAATTATTGTTCCTTCCTTGTGTCCTAATCCTAAGAATTCTTTTGAAAGGTGTTTACATTCTTTGTGTTATCTTTATCTATAAAAGTATATTATGTGAACTGGTTTATAGGAGTAATGCACTTTCTTATAACTTGTTAAAGATAATAAACACAAAACCTGAATCCTTTTAGTAGCTATAAGTCTATTAATTATACCGACACCAGATGAATGAAAAAAAATTAACTTTATTAAAAAGATTTTGATTGGAAAATAATCAGCATTTGATGGTAACTAAGCAAACAAAATATATACAGAGAAATAAACTATAATCCTAAAATATTGATTAAAGCAATTACATAATAACTCCAACTAACAGAATTGACACAGAAACTAAACTACAAAGATAATTAAATCATATATTCAAAATAACACAAAAGTTGGCTCGATAATAGGAACTAAATATTTGGTACATAAACCCTTCAAGGTAATTGCAGATAATCAGGTAAACTAATAATCATGACAAACCATCAGATAATAATTTAGCAAAATTCCTAATTCACCCAGCGTTATTGTCGACTAATAAGACCAGGTGGTAGGAATTATAAAAACACAAATCTAAAAAAAAAAAACAATTAATTAGTTTACCTGATCAAATAGACATAGACATTTTAAATAAATGTGAGATGTAAATCTTAGTGACGTTAACATTTAAGGTGACTTAATTTCATACATCACCAAAAGGAAATAAATTCCCCCTTTGTAAGTAGGAATCAAGCTGTCAGGTCGTAGGTCTGTCCGAATAGGCTAAACTAGCCTCAGCAGTTCTAATCCAATAGTCGCGAACCTCTGTCGTTGATTAGAAAATTACCAACTCCATATAAGATTTGACCAGTTCCAAAATACAGAAAAATTACCCCCTCCCATTGGGATAGACCCTACAGTATCTCACAAAAGTGAGTACACCCCTCACATTTTTGTAAATATTTTATTATATCTTTTCATGTAATAACACTGAAGAAATAACATAATTTATGTAAGAACTTACCTGATAAATTCATTTCTTTCATATTAACAAGAGTCCATGAGCTAGTGACGTATGGGATATACATTCCTACCAGGAGGGGCAAAGTTTCCCAAACCTTAAAATGCCTATAAATACACCCCTCACCACACCCACAAATCAGTTTAACGAATAGCCAAGAAGTGGGGTGATAAGAAAAAAAGTGCGAAGCATATAAAATAAGGAATTGGAATAATTGTGCTTTATACAAAAAAATCATAACCACCACAAAAAAGGGTGGGCCTCATGGACTCTTGTTAATATGAAAGAAATGAATTTATCAGGTAAGTTCTTACATAAATTATGTTTTCTTTCATGTAATTAACAAGAGTCCATGAGCTAGTGACGTATGGGATAATGACTACCCAAGATGTGGATCTTTCCACACAAGAGTCACTAGAGAGGGAGGGATAAAATAAAGACAGCCAATTCCTGCTGAAAATAATCCACACCCAAAATAAAGTTTAACAAAAAACATAAGCAGAAGATTCAAACTGAAACCGCTGCCTGAAGAACTTTTCTACCAAAAACTGCTTCAGAAGAAGAAAATACATCAAAATGGTAGAATTTAGTAAAAGTATGCAAAGAGGACCAAGTTGCTGCTTTGCAGATCTGGTCAACCGAAGCTTCATTCCTAAACGCCCAGGAAGTAGATACTGACCTAGTAGAATGAGCTGTAATTCTCTGAGGCGGAATTTTACCCGACTCAACATAGGCAAGATGAATTAAAGATTTCAACCAAGATGCCAAAGAAATGGCAGAAGCTTTCTGGCCTTTCCTAGAACCGGAAAAGATAACAAATAGACTAGAAGTCTTACAGAAAGATTTCGTAGCTTCAACATAATATTTCAAAGCTCTAACAACATCCAAAGAATGCAACGATTTCTCCTTAGAATTCTTAGGATTAGGACATAATGAAGGAACCACAATTTCTCTACTAATGTTGTTGGAATTCACAACTTTAGGTAAAATTCAAAAGAAGTTCGCAACACCGCCTTATCCTGATGAAGAATCAGAAAAGGAGACTCACAAGAAAGAGCAGATAATTCAGAAACTCTTCTGGTAGAAGAGATGGCCAAAAGGAACAAAACTTTCCAAGAAAGTAATTTAATATCCAATGAATGCATAGGTTCAAATGGAGGAGCTTGAAGAGCCCCCAGAACCAAATTCAAACTCCAGGAGGAGAAATTGACTTAATGACAGGCTTTATACGAACCAAAGCTTGTACAAAACAATGAATATCAGGAAGAATAGCAATCTTTCTGTGAAAAAGAACAGAAAGAGCAGAGATTTGACCTTTCAAGGAACTTGCGGACAAACCCTTATCTAAACCATCCTGAAGAAATTGTAATATCCTCGGTATTCTAAAAGAATGCCAAGAAAAAAGATGAGAAAGACACCAAGAAATATAAGTCTTCCAGACTCTATAATATATCTCTCTGGATACAAATTTACGAGCCTGTAACATAGTATTAATCACAGAGTCAGAGAAACCTCTTTGACCAAGAATCAAGCGTTCAATCTCCATACCTTTAAATTTAAGGATTTCAGATCCTGATGGAAAAAAGGACCTTGAGACAAAAGGTCTGGTCTTAACGGAAGAGTCCACGGTTGGCAAGAGGCCATCCGGACAAGATCCGCATACCAAAACCTGTGAGGCCATGCCGGAGCTACCAGCAGAACAAACGAGCATTCCTTCAGAATCTTGGAGATTACTCTTGGAAGAAGAACTAGAGGCGGAAAGATATAGGCAGGATGATACTTCCAAGGAAGTGAAAATGCATCCACTGCCTCCACCTGAAGATCCCGGGATCTAGACAGATACCTGGGAAGTTTCTTGTTTAGATGAGAAGCCATCAGATCTATTTCTGGAAGTTCCCACATTTGAACAATCTGAAGAAATACCTCTGGGTGAAGAGACCATTCGCCCGGATGCAACGTTTGGCGACTGAGATAATCCGCTTTCCAATTGTCCATACCTGGGATATAAACCGCAGAGATTAGACAGGAGCTGGATTCCGCCCAAACCAAAATTCGAGATACTTCTTTCATAGCCAGAGGACTGTGAGTCCCTCCTTGATGATTGATGTATGCCACAGTTGTGACATTGTCTTATCTGAAAACAATGAACAACTCTCTCTTCAGAAGAGGCCAAGACTGAAGAGCTCTGAAAATTGCACGGAGTTCCAAAATATTGATCGGAAATCTCACCTCCTGAGATTCCCAAACCCCTTGTGCCGTCAGAGACCCCCACACAGCTCCCCAACCTGTAAGACTTGAATCTGTTGAGATTATAGTCCAGGTCGGAAGAACAAAGAAGCCCCCTGAACTAAACGATGGTGATCTGTCCACCATGTCAGAGAGTGTCGTAAAATCGGTTTAAAGATATTAATTGAGATATCTTTGAGTAATCCCTGCACCATTGGTTCAGCATACAGAGCTGAAGAGGTCGCATGTGAAAACGAGCAAAGGAGATCGCATCTGATGCGGCAGTCCTAAGACCCAACATTTCCATGCATAAGGCTACCAAAGGGAATGATTGTGACTGAAGGTTTTGACAAGCTGATATCAATGTTAAACTTCTCTTGTCTGACAAGGACAGAGTCATAGACACTGAATTTATCTAGAAACCTAAAAAGGTTACCCTTGTCTGAGGAATCAATGAACTGAATGGTAAATTGATCCTCCAACCATGAACTTGAAGAAACAACACAAGTCGATTCGTATGAGATTCTTCGAAAATGAGAAGACTGAGCAAGTACCAAGATATCGTCCAAATAAGGAAATACCAAAACCCTATTCTCTGATTACAGAAGAAGGGCACCGAGAACCTTTGAAAAAAATTCTTGGAACTGAGGCTAGACCAAACAGTAGAGCCACAAAACTGGTAATGCTTGTCTAAAAAGAGAATCTCAGACACTAAAAGTGATCTGGATGAATCGGAATATGCAGATACACATCCTGTAAATCTATTGTAGACATATAATGCCCTTGCTAAACAAAAGGCAGGATAGTCCTACAGTAACCATCTTGAATGTTGGTATCCTAACATAACGATTCAATAATGATAGATCCAGAACTGGTCTGAAGGAATTGACCTTCTTTGGTACAATGAAGAGATAAAATAAAACCCCAGCCCCTGTTCCAGAACTGGAACTGGCATAAATACTCCAGCCAACTCTAGATCTGAAACACATTTCAGAAATGCTGAGCCTTGCTGTGTCAACTGGGACACGGGAAAGAAAAGAATCTCTTAGCAGGAGGCCTTAACTTGAAGCCAATTCTGTACCTTTCTGAAACAATGTTTCTGAAACCAGAGATTAAGAACGGAATTGATCCAAATTTCTTTGAAGAAAACGTAATCTGCCCCATACCAGCTGAGCTGGAATAAGGGCCGCACCTTCATAGGTACTTAGGAGCTGACTATAGGTTTCTATAAGGCTTGGATATATTCCAAACTGGAAATAGTTTCCAAACTGATACCGCTCCTGAGGATGAAGGATCAGGCTTTTGTTCCTTGTTGTGAGGAAAGGAACGAAATGATTATTTACCCTGGAAAGAAAGGGAAAGCAAAGTTGACTTAGAAGACATGTCAGCATTCCAAGTTTAATCCATAAAGCTTTTCTAGCTAAAATAGCTAGAGACATATACCTGACATCAACTCTAATGATATCAAAAGATGGTATCACCAATAAAATAATTAGCATGTTATAGAATAATAATAATGCTATAAAATTATGATCTGTTACCTGTTGCGCTAAAGCTTCTAACCAAAAAGTTGAAGCTGCAGCAACATCCGCTAAAAATATAGCAGGTCTAAGAAGATTACCTGAACATAAGTAAGCTTTTCTTAGAAAAGATTCAATTTTCCTATCTAAAGGATCCTTAAATGAAGTACTATCTGCCATAGGAATAGTAGTACATTAGCAGGAGTAGAGACAGCCCCATAACCTTAGGGATTTTTGTCCCAAAAAACTCTAATCTGTCAGATGGCACAGGATATAATTTGCTTAAACGTCTAGAAGGAGTAAATAAATTACCCAAATTATTCCATTCCCTGGAAATTACTTCAGAAATAGCATCAGGGAGATAAAACACTTCTGGAATAACTACAGGAGATTTAAAAACCTTATTTAAACGTTTACATTTAGTATCAAGAGGACCAGAATCCTCTATTTCTAATGCAAATAACACTTCTTTAAGTAAAGAACGAATAAATTCCATCTTGAACAAATACAAAGATTTATCAGCATCAACCTCTGAGACAGAAACCTCTGAACCAGAAGAACCATTATCAGTATCAGAATGATGATGTTCATTTAAAAATTCATCTGAAAAAAAGAGAAGTTTTAAAAGACTTTTATGTATACTAGAAGGAGAAATAACAGACATAGCCTTCTTAATGGATTTAAAAAATAAAATCTCTTATGTTATCAGGAACACTCTGAAAATTAGATGTTGACGGACAGCAACAGGTAATGTAATAGTACTAAAGGAAATTTTATCTGCATTAATAAGTTTGACATGACATGCAATACAAATAACAGCTGGAGAAACAGATACCAAAAGTTTATAGCAGACTTAGCTTGGTAGCTCCAGCACTGTGCAGTGATTTTCCTGTAGTATCTTCTGACTCAGTTGCAACGTGGAACATCTTGCAATATGTAAAAGAAAAAAACAACATATAAAGCAAAATTGATCAAATTCCTTAAATGACAGTTTCAGGAATGGGAAAAAAAATGCCAGTGAACAAGCTTCTAGCAACCAGAAGCAATAAATAAAGAGACTTAAATAATGTGGAGACAAAAATGACGCCCATATTTTTTAGCGCCAAAAAAGACGCCCACATTATTTGGCGCCTAAAATGTTTTTGGCGCCAAAAATGACGCCACATCCGGAACGCCGACATCTTTGACGCAAAATAACGTCAAAAAATGACGCAACTTCCGGCGACACGTATGACGCCGGAAACGGAAAATAATTTTTGCGCCAAAAAAGTCCGCGCCAAGAATGACGCAATAAAATGAAGCATTTTCAGCCCCCGCGAGCCTAACAGCCCACAGGGAAAAAAGTCAAATTTTTGAGGTAAGAAAAAATATGATAATTCAATGCATAATCCCAAATATGAAACTGACTGTCTGGAAATAAGGAAAGTTGAACATTCTGAGTCAAGGCAAATAAATGTTTGAATACATATATTTAGAACTTTATAAATAAAGTGCCCAACCATAGCTTAGAGTGTCACAGAAAATAAGACTTACTTACCCCAGGACACTCATCTACATGTTTGTAGAAAGCCAAACCAGTACTGAAACGAGAATCAGTAGAGGAAATGGTAAATATAAGAGTATATCGTCGATCTGAAAAGGGAGGTAAGAGATGAATCTCTACGACCGATAACAGAGAACCTTATGAAATAGACCCCGTAGAAGGAGATCACTGCATTCAATAGGCAATACTCTCTTCACATCCCTCTGACATTCACTGCACGCTGAGAGGAAAACCGGGCTCCAACTTGCTGCGGAGCGCATATCAACGTAGAATCTAGCACAAACTTACTTCACCACCTCCCTTGGAGGCAAAGTTTGTAAAACTGATTTGTGGGTGTGGTGAGGGGTGTATTTATAGGCATTTTAAGGTTTGGGAAACTTTGCCCCTCCTGGTAGGAATGTATATCCCATACGTCACTAGCTCATGGACTCTTGTTAATTACATGAAAGAAAACACTTTGCTACAATGTAAAGTAGTGAGAGTACAGCCTGTATAACAGTGTAAATTTGCTGTCTCCTCAAAATAACTCAACACACAGCCATTAATGTCTAAACCATTGGCAACAAAAGTTAGTACACCCCTAAGTGGAAATGTCCAAATTGGGCCTAATTAACCATTTTCCCTCCCCGGTGTCATGTGACTTGTTGGGTTACAAGGTCTCAGGTGTGAATGGGGAGCAGGTGCGATAAATTTGGTGTTATAGCTCTTACACTCTCTCATACTGGTCACTGGAAGTTCAACATGGCACCTCATGGCAAATAACTCTCGGAGGATCTGAAAAAATAAAGAATTGTTGCTCTAAATAAAGATGGCCTAGGCTATAAGAAGATTGCCAAGACCCTGAAACTGAGCTGCAGCACGGTGGGCAAGCCAATACAGCGGTTTCACAAGACAGGATCCACTCAGAACAGGCCTCGCCATGGTCGACCAAAGAAGTTGAGTGCACGTGCGCAGCATGATATCCCGAGGTTGTCTTTGGGAAATAGACGTATGAGTGCTCCCAGCATTGCTGCAGAGGTTGAAGGGGTGGGGGTCAGCCTGTCAGTGCTCAGACCATACGCCACACACTGCATCAAATTGATCTGCATGGCTGTCATCCCAGAAGAAAGCCTTTTCTAAAGATGATGCACAAGAAAGCCTGCAAACAGTTTACTGAAGACAAGCAGACTAAGGGAGATATGGTAGACCCAGAGGAAGAAGGGAGATATGGTAGAACCCTCTAACCAAGGAATATTTAACATCAGTAAAATAGAGTTGAGTAAGGAAGAAAGAGAAGTATTAGGACATGGTTTAACATTTGCCCCAACCACAAAACTCAATAAGTTTGAGACGCATATCAATGTGACACAATTCGTACGAAAATTAACGTTAAAAAGACACTTTCTGAAACATCCTCTAGAATTTAATAATAAACAACCTACAATAACTACCACTAAATTTATACACACTGAATTAAAACCAAAATCCAGATTTTACCCGGTACATGATAAAGGTAAAAATGTTGAAATCTTTGAAAAATTAGTCCAGAAAGATCTTGAAAAATGCAATTTAAATAAGAAACTTCCATTAAATTTGTCCAAATCAGAAAATGCCACTCTCCAAAAGTTAAAAAAGAATAAAGATATTACCATCAAACCAGCGGACAAAGGGGGAGGAATTGTTATTATGGATAAAGACTACTATATACAAGAGGCAGAAAGATTATTAAAAGACAATACAACATATAGGGAACTTAAGCGAGACCCCACAAGAGCCGACCAAATCATTCTAAAGATGCATTTAGATAAAGCTAAGACAAAGGGCATTTTAAACATAAAAGAATATAACTTTCTATATCCAGAATTCCCGAAAATACCAATATTTTATTTCTTGCCTAAAATACACAAAAATTTAGAAAATCCCCCAGGCCGTCCAATTATATCAGGCATACAGTCACTAACTGCAAACTTATCTCAGTATATTGATAAGTTTCTTCAAAAATACGTAAGACAATTGCCATCTTTTTTGAGAGACTCAACACAAGTTTTACAACTATTAGATAATCTGAAAGTAGAGGGAGAGATAATAATGGCAACATGTGATGTGACATCTCTCTATACGAATATTGCACATGAATTAGGTATCAAGGCGGTTTCAAATTTTCTTCTAAAAGACAATACAATGGATAGAGAACAAAGAGAATTTATACTTGACAGCATCAGGTTTATATTAGAGAATAACACCTTCTCCTTTAACCAGAAGATGTACTTACAAATAAAAGGTACAGCTATGGGCACCAGGTTTGCGCCAAGCTACGCAAACCTTTTTATGTGAGATTGGGAAACCGAATTTCTGGGTTCTAGTAGCTTGGCGCAAAACCTGGTGTCATTCAAGAGGTACATAGATGATATTTTGATAATTTGGAAAGGAGATAATACCTCACTAATTGAATTCTTCACAGCAATGAATACTAATGATAAAGGATTGTCTTTCACTTATGAACTAAGCAAGGAAAAAAATCTCTTTTCTCGATCTTGACATTATACTGGAAACAGATAAATTTACTACAAAAACCTTTTTTAAGAAAGTTGACTCAAACAACTTCATACACGCAGATAGCTGCCATTTTTCAAGGTGGAAAAATAATATCCCAAGAGCGCAGTTCCTGCGAATAAGAAAGAATTGTTCTAACATAATGGACTATGAGGAACAAGCAAAAATCTTGAGTTCAAAATTTGGTGAAAAAGGATACGAAGATAAACTAATAGAAAACAATCTTAAGGAAATTAGACTTACAGATAGACAGCAACTATTAAAATATAAAGATAAAACTACAACAGAAATTAAAGAAAGTGATGAGATAATAGTCCCCTTCATAACACAATACAATGGAGAACACAAAAGAATAGAGAAAATTATTAGAAAACATTGGCATCATGTCAGAGAGGATCCCATTATAGGAGACAAAATTTCCAAAAATCCGAAATTTATCTATAAAAAAGCTAGAAATCTAAAAACCATATTAGCTCCCAGTGAATTCAAAATGAAAAATAATTTAAAAGAACAGGACCTACCAGGTAACCCACTATATGGATTTTTTCCTTGCCATTGCCGTAGATCATGCCACTATAGCAGCAAAATTAAAGAATACAAGTCAACACAAACTGGTGAGACATTCCCTATTAGAGACACAATACGCTGTACCGATAAGGGTATAATCTATTTATTACAATGTAGCTGTAAAAAACAGTATCTAGGGGAGACCTCAAGAACGTTAAGAGAACGAATAAGAGAACATCTCTGCATAATAGAAAAAGGGAAAATGGACACACACTTTAGAGATGTACACAATAACAGAATTAAAGATCTTTCCTTTTGGGGTATAATGAAAGTGAAGCCTGATTGGAGAGGAGGTAATTTTGATACCAAGTTACTTAAAAAAGAGGCAGAATTAATATACAACATGAAAACCTTACACCCATTAGGGCTTAACTCAGAATTGGATATAACACCATTTATGTTTGATGAATAGGACGATTATTGGAGCATACTAACATATGCCCATAATTGTGACACTGTTTCTCACCCTACTCTTTGTTAACCACTGTTTATACTCTGTGAGTTATATATACATATTTAAAAGAGAAAATACTACTCTATAAAGGAATTAACTTGTTTACATGTGCAACAGTTTAGTTTACAGATTTCTCTACATATGACCACCCAAAAGTGTGATTTGAGTGCAGAATATACAGATATTTATTTGTTTTATTTTTAAATAAAGGACTATGACTGCTTTTAATAAAGGCATCTTTACCTGAACCACCTTAAGAAGGCATTGTGGAGCTATCCACACCCCTGTATTAAGATTAACCTATCACAAACAAGAGGAGGGGTATTTAATAGCACCCAATACTGACACTAAACACTTCTTGAAAAAGCCCCAAGGAAGGGGGGAAACGCGTTGAAGTTTGCCCCACTGCTCTACCATCTATACCTAAGAAAAGAACTGTCATATCCCAAGCGTGAATTGAAGACGCTTGGTGAGCTCTGTAATTTGAGCGGACCTATTTGGACACATTCCAAACTCGAGCCCAGCTGATGACGACCGCACGCAAAACTTCCAAAACGTAAGCAGAGACGTCACTCACACAGCCAAGAGAATCTGACACAGCCCCAGCGACCTGCACCGTACCTGTCAGCCTAGAGGACAGCGGTAAAGCAAGTGGTCCGCGAGAGGAGTGTAAAGACCCAAAGGATTCAAGCTCTGACAAGGGGATTTCCCACTTCACTCGATCATTTTTTGCACGGCTCCTGGTAGCCACCCCCACAAACGGATATTGAGCCGGCAACATTCAGGTACCCCTCTCATATGCTAGCTTGATCCAATACTCGCCAGAGCAAGATCAACTACATATGAGAGTGAACTGTTCACATTTCCTACAGCAATCCTGCTTGATACCTTCCACCATAGACCTGTATATGTGACCGGTCACTGTTTTTGATTACTGTCTGTATATATAGACCATAGTTTCATTGGGCAGCAAGCACTTTTGTTCCTATTGGCAGCTTTTTATTTTATGTACTATTTTTAACTGGACGTCCAGTCAGCTAGCATTTCTTTGAATCTGCTTTATTACAGTTTGTCATTTTTAAATTCACATATGTACATAATTACACTTAGGTACTTTCAGCTCTAGTTAGAGCATTGTGACTATTATTGTTACTGTTTTTTTATCCAGGATTAGCTTGTTACCAGTGTTTAAGATAGTTTTAAAATACCTACCTATTGTAATTTGCTTGTTCGAGCTCATCCTTAGAGCTAGGTATTTAATTCTTTCCACCTTCACACTAGACACTACGTGTGCATTTTTATCCTACTTTTATCTTATTGTATTGAATAAATGTGTATCTTTTTAGAATCGATAACCTCTGTCTTGATTTATTAGGATTGAGCTTTGATATCACTTGTGGATAAACTCCAATTATAATTTACCTTTGTACCTTTAGTAACCACTTACAAAATACATTACACATTTCCAATCCTCTATCTGGGTGTATTTACTCCCTTTTGCCTATTTAGAATTACTCATTTATTTTGGCATCACATACCTTAGCTTTCAGCGCCAGTACTTTTCCTTTCTTTTCATTCTCAACTACCCATTGGTCCTTGTGAGAGGGACCATTTTTGTACTTGGCTGGTAGAAATAAGCGCTGATTCTTACTTCTTTCTCAACATGGATTACTGAAACCATGTCCTGTGGTCCGATGAGACAAAGATACATTTATTTGGTTCAGATGGTGTCAAGCGTATCCTGCACTTTTGCACTATATTGGGTGTGTCACTTAAACTTTTGAGAAAAAGGTAAATTATAAAAAAAAAAAAAAAGTAATTTTGGTCACCCAGAAATACACCAGAACAGTTTTGTATAATAGTAGTATTTCTGTTTTTTATATTTAATCTTTCACTTATCACCTATGGATAGATTCTTATCCAATAAATCACCTGCAATGCCTGCTAGAAATAGAGATAAAAGGGTAGCGATGAGGAATAGCGTAGAGAACAGTTCAGAAGTTAGGAAGGAGGCAGTTGGAATAGGTATTAACCCTGCAGATATAATTGAAATTTCAAAGCAAGTAGCAAATTTGTTATTACCATAATTTGAACAGATCAGACAAGATGTTGCTCTATTAACAACAGAAACTAAACAGTTTATAGCAAGAATTACAGAGGCTGAAAATAGGATTTCAGAGATAGAAGACACTCAGGTCATTCAAGAACAAAACTTACAAACGCATAGTGACCAGATTCTAGATAAGCAGAGGAAGATTGAGGAGCTTGAAGATAGGTCCCGTAGGAATAACCTTAGGGTTATAGGGGTACCTGAGATTACCGCCTTTCAAGACTTGATGAATTTCGCTTCTACCATTTTACCTCAGGCTTTAGGAATAAATACACAAGAAAGAGCGATACCAATTGAAAGAGCACATAGAACAGGGTTTTTAAAATCCCCCTCAGAAAATGGCGTACACAGGAGACCTATTATGATTAAATTCTTGAATTTTCAAGACAAGACAGCCATACTTCGAGCGTACAGAGGGGTTAATAATTTGGAAATAGCACAAAATAAAGTGTTGCTCTTTCAGGATTATTCAGCTCAGACTATGATTAAAAGGAAAGAAATGGCCCCCTATTGTACAAAATTGATAAACGCAGGCTTCTTAGCTAGAATGATATACCCCTCCAATATAAAGATTATCTCAGAAGATAAAATAAGTTTACTCAGATCAGGACAGGAAGTGCTAGAATTCTTACAAAAAAATGGCGTTGGAAACTCTAATAAAAAAGGCGATGGAAATTGCAAATAATTGGTTTTATAAGAGAAGGAAGAGGGTTCCTTTTTTATATATATTTTTTTTTCTCCCCATCCCCTTTGGTTTGAGACACAGTGATAATTATTAGTGATGGCCAATGTTAAAATAATATCATGGAATGTGGGGGGTATAACTAGTCCAATAAAACAGAAACGTATCCTAGCTAATATCAAAAAGAACAAGGCAGATATAGCTCTAATTCAAGAGACACAGCTTTCCAAAACTGAAAATGAGAAGTTAAAGGTAAACTGGGTACAAGAAGTAATAGCTACACCTTGTACATCTCGAAAAAGGGGAGTAGCAATACTGTTTCATCATAATTTGGAATATCAAATTTTATCCAAAGATCTAGACCCCAAAGACAGATATATTATAATCAGAATATTAGTTAGAGACAAGAATTTTTGTAATATGTAATGTATATGGACCAATTAAGGCTGATCCAATTTTCTGGTTAGATTTAAGAAATAAACTTTACAAATGTATGGAGTTTAATATAATCATAGCTGGGGATTACAATATGGTATTTAATAATCTAGATAGATTGAGAACCGCAGATATGAGCAGCGGAAATAGGATAACAAATAAATCACTTAAGAAGATTTGTAAAGATCTTAAACTAACCGATGTATGGCGACTTTATAACCCTAACATAAGAGCATATACTTGCGAATCCAAGAAATTTAAGTCACTATCTAGAATTGATTTTTTCTTAGTCTCAGCAGCAGTGCTTGGATTAAATCCGGAAGCTGAGGTTGGGGACTTATAATATCAGACCATGCCATAATTTCACTTAAAGTACATTGGGGGGAAGGTTCTCATGACATAGCTAGAGGATATATCTTTCCAAGATACCTTGCGTCTAATTTTAAATTTAAGAACTGGCTGATTCAACAATGGCACACATATAAGCATGCCAATTATACATATATAAATAAAGAGGAAACATATTGGGAAGCAGCCAAAGTAGTGTTAAGGGGCGACATACGAATGTATGCTGTGAAGCAAAAGAAAGAAGTAAATAGAAAAGAAATTGAATGTTCAAGTTATTTAAAAAATAGATATAATGCATATATTAGCACTCCCAACAAAGAAAACTGGGATAGATATATTAAAGATAGAGCAGAATGGGAAATAGTAACGGAACAGAAAAATACCTTAAAAGAGCTTAGATACAGAGCCAAATTCTACCAATTTGGGGATAAAATTGGTAAACTGTTGGCAAACTGTGTCAAGATTAAGGGGAAACAAAATCTTATTATAAGGATTAAAGTGGGTGACAAAAATATTACAGAACCTGATAAGATCAGAGATGAATTTTTCAAATTTTTCAAAAATCTATATTCCTCCTCAGAAGTCTGTTCAACAAATAAATATATATTTTGGCAGGATATCTCTCTCCCACAGATAAACGCAGAAGGTTTACAATTATTAAACTCGCCAATTTCTCTTTCAGAGGTACAATATGCCATAGACAACTTAAAACTTAATAAGGCGTCAGGACCGGATCTGTTACCAGGAGAATTTTATAAAATACTTAAATATCAGATTGCCCCTAGCTTGATTAATCTCTTTAATAACTATCTTATTAAAGGAGAAGTTCCATCAAGATATTTTGCAGAGTCATTAACAACATTAATACTCAAAAAAGGGAAAAAACATAATTTATGTAAGAACTTACCTGATAAATTCATTTCTTCCATATTAGCAAGAGTCCATGAGCTAGTGACGTATGGGATATACATTCCTACCAGGAGGGGCAAAGTTTCCCAAACCTCAAAATGCCTATAAATACACCCCTCACCACACCCACAATTCAGTTTAATGAATAGCCAAGAAGTGGGGTGATAAGAAAAGAGCGAAAGCATCAAATAAGGAATTGGAATAATTGTGCTTTATACAAAAAAATCATAACCACCACAAAAAGGGTGGGCCTCATGGACTCTTGCTAATATGAAAGAAATGAATTTATCAGGTAAGTTCTTACATAAATTATGTTTTCTTTCATGTAATTAGCAAGAGTCCATGAGCTAGTGACGTATGGGATAATAAATACCCAAGATGTGGAACTTCCACGCAAGAGTCACTAGAGAGGGAGGGATAAAATAAAGACAGCCAATTCCGCTGAAAAATTAATCCACTACCCAAATCAAAAAAGTTTCAATTTTTATAATGAAAAAAACTGAAAATATAAGCAGAAGAATCAAACTGAAACAGCTGCCTGAAGTACCATTCTACCAAAACTGCTTCTAAAGAAGAGAAAACATCAAAATGGTAGAACATAGTAAAAGTATGCAAAGAAGACCAAGTCATTGCTTTGCAAATCTGATCAACAGAAGCTTCATTCTTAAAAAGCCCAGGAAGTAGAAACTTACCTAGTAGAATGAGCCGTAATCCTCTGAGGCGGGAATCCACCCGACTCCAAATAAGCATGATGAATCAAAAGTTTAAGCAAGATGCCAAATGAATGGCAGAAGCCTTTTGACCTTCCTAACACCAGAAAAGATAACAAATAGACTAGAAGACTATCTGAAATCTGAATAGCTTCAACAAAAGATTTCAAAACTCTTACCATATCCAAAGAATGTAAGAATCTTACCAAAGAAGTCTTAGGAAAAGACAATAATTCCTCCCTAATGTTGATAGAAATCACAACTTTAGGTAAGAATTGAAATGAGGTTAGCAAAAACCACCTTATCCTGATGAAAAAAAATCAGAAAAAGGAGACTCACAAGAAAGAACAGATAATTAAAAATTGTTCTAGCTGAAGAGATGTCTAAAAATAATGTCTAGAGAAAACATATGCTCAAATAGAAGAGCCTGTAAAGCCTTTAGAACCAAATTAAAACTCCAAGGAGGAGAAATTGGCTTAATGACAGGTTTGATAAGAACCAAAGCCTGAACAAAATAATGAATAACAGGAAGGAACACTGCCTTACCCTGATGAAAAATCAGAAAAGGAGATCCACAAGAAAGAGCAGAATACTTAGAAACTCTTCTAGCAGAAGAGATAACCAAAAGGAACAATACTTTCCAAGAAAGTAATTTTAATGTCCAGAGAACGCAAGGGTTCAAACGGAGGAGCCTGTAAAGCCCTCAGTACCAAATTGAGACTCCAAGGAGGAGATATTGACTTAATGACAGGCTTGATACAAACAAAAGCCTGTACAAAACAATGAATATCAAAATGAATAGCAATCTTTCTGTGAAAAAGAACAGAAAGAGTAGAGATTTGTCCTTTCAAAGAACTTGCAGACAAAACCTTATCTAAACCAACCTGAAAAATTGGAAAATTCTAGGAATTCTAAAAGAATGCCAAAAGAATTTATGAGAAGAACACCAAGAAATGTAAGTCTTCCAAACTCGATAATAAATCTTTCTAGAGACAGATTTACAAACCTGTAACATAGTATTAAACACTGAGTCAGAGAAACCTCTATGACTAAGAATCAAACATTCAATCTCCATACCTTCAAATTAAATGATTTGAGATCCTGATGGAAAAATGGGCCTTGAGATAGAAGGTCTGGTCTTAACGGAAATGTCCAAGGCCATGCTGGAACCACCAGCAGTACAAATGAACGCTCCATTAGAATTTTGGAAGAACTAGAGGCGGAAGATATAGACAGAATGATAATTCCAAGGAAGTGTCAATGCATACGCTACTTCCGCCTGAGGATCTCCGGACCTGAAATAGGCCCCTGGGAAGTTCCTTGTTAAGACGAGAGGCCAACAGATCTATTTCTGGAAGCCCTCACATCTGAAAAATTGAAAAACATATCTGGGTAAAGACCATTCTCCCGGATGTAAAGCTTGATTAACAGAGATAATCCGTTTCCCTAACGTCTATACCTGGGAAAAGAACCCCAGAATTTAGATAGGAGCTGAATTTAGCCCAAGCAAATATCCAAGATACTTTTGTCACAGTCTAAAGACTGATAGTCACACCCTGATGATTGACATACACCACAGATGCGATAATGTCTGAAAAAAACAATAAACGTCTCTTCTTCAAAAGAAACCAACTGAAGAACTCTGGGAATGCGCGGAGTTCCAAAATATCAAATGGTAATCTCGCCTCCTGAGATTTCCAAACCCCTTGTGCTGACAGAGAACCTCAGACAGCCTCCCAACCTAAAAGACTTGCATCTATAGAGATCATGGTCCAGGTTGAAAAAATCGAAGAGACCTGTAGAACTAAATGATGGTGATCTTAACCACCGAATCAAAAATAGATAAACATAGAATTCGAAGATTTAAAAAGTGAAATCCTAGAATCCCTGCACCATTATTCAGCATGAAAAACTGGAAAGGTTTTCTATGAAAATGAACAAAGAGAATTGAATCCAATGCTGCAGCCATAAAACCTAAATTTCCATGCATATATAGCAACTGAAGGAAATAATAGAGACTGAAGGTACCGACAGACAAAACCCAATAAAAAAGTCACTTGTCTGTTAGAGACAAAGACAGTGACACAATCAATCTGGAAACCTAAAAAAAAAGGTGACCCTTGTGTGAGGAATGAAGAGCTTTTGATAAAAAGATCCTCTAACCATGTCTTGAAAAAACAAAGTTGAATCATATGAGATTCCGTAGTCTCAGAAAATAAAAATAATCTGAATGAAAACAGAAAATGAAGATATGCATCTATTGTATCTAATGAAAACAAATAATGCTATCACTGACCAAAAAAAGGCAG